>NC_091129.1:80443911-80586411 GCF_040183065.1 Periplaneta americana | reverse complement strand
AATAAAATATTAATTGACTTACGAAAATACAACTGTCTTCAAATATATTATTGTACCATCTCAACATTACAAATATTACGCTAGATGCATGCTAGATGGCAGTAGTGTCTTTATACAGACACTGTAATGATTACTATTCAATAAATCTTAATATTAAACAATCTCTGATACGTGACTATCCATAATATCATATAGCAGAAGTTCTTTTTATCCTATCAGAGCAGAAGCTATAACATAACCTAACTAATATACACAAGTGTTAGAAAAGTTTTAATTAACGACGATGACATAAAATATAAACATGAATAATTTTAAAAGGAATAATTATTGAATGTACAATTTTCAAAATTGAATGTGGTTGGTGGTTCAATTGATGTTATATTGGACGTGTGCGTAATAGAAGTGGAACTCGTTGATATAGGCCTACATGGTGTATTCAACTTATTCAGGATTTCCGAATGGTGCTCTTCATTTATTTGTAAATCGGATTTCAGAAGATGCATAGGTATGATCAGTGATTTTTATTAATTCTTGTTCTTGAATGCCAATGCGAGTCATATTTGAAACTGCTGTGCATCGACTGGAGTGGTTTGTAATTTTATATATATTTTTGACGTCCAGACCAGCGCAGTTTCAAATGTTGGCAAACAAAGAAACAAATGCTAGGGACGTGATAAAATTAAACAAATGCTAGGGACGCGATAAAATTAAACAAATGCTAGGGACGCGATAAAATTGTGCGATAAGCAGCCATGATTGGTTGAAATACGTCCTTTCGTACCGTTTTATTGGTCAAAAGTAGTATGACGTAGTAAGAGTGTAATAGTCATTATAAATATGCAAAATGCAAAATAAATGAGCATAGTAATGCATTTAGAAAATTAATAAAACAGGACCCACACTGCGGTGCATCTATCTGCCTCGCCAACATCCAGGCGTGCCGTACGACCATTTATTTTACCTGGGCCCTCCCCGTCCAAACCCACAGGCAGTAGAGCAATAGTGTACCGCAGCAAGCCTCACTAGCATTTACGGACAAGCTCTCAGCCGTAGGATAAAATGTTATCGTGGTGTAGAGACTAGCTTAGCTCGGACAAACTTTCAAGTTAATTAATGAGTGTATAATGCCGAAGAAAATGAATAAATGAATGTTATGTAACGAATATTCCCAGTAAGATGGATTCTATCCATCATTTTAGGGTAACGAGCGGGCCAGGGTTCAGATCCTGGTTGGGACAAGTTACTAGATTGAGGTTTTTCCGAGGTTTCCCCTGAATCCATTAAGGGCAAATGCTGGGTAACTTTTGGCGTTGGACTCTGGACTTATTCGCTGGCATTATCACCTTCATTTCACTTAGACGATAGAAAAGCAAAAGGCTTGCAATTCATAAAGCGTCGTAAAGTAAAATGATTAAAAATGACCGATACTGAAAACAGCAAATGTTTTTAATTAGGCCTAGAGACGAAGAAAAGGTATGCGGAAATCAATGAAATTTTCGAAAAATGTATTTCCCTTAGAACACTATTTGACATTTAAATGCATACAACATACAATTTAATACGCATTTATGTACTTGTCAGCTGCTGCGACCCCATTTTTAAACATCTGGTGCACAAGGTTTTTAAATGACAAACTCTGAGTGAAATTTCCCGTAACTATATATAATTGAAAAATATATTACACAATATTTAATGCTCATTAATGGCCTTGTCAGCTTCTGTGACGCTATTTTGGAAGTTCAAGCACAGGGTTTTTAAATTACACTATACTTAGATTGAATTTTCTTGTAAGTTAAATTTTTTACTTTATTCCGTACAGAAAGTTATTATATCTTCCGAATTATCATGATCTATGATATTTCGTAGACAGATTATTTACGCCGTTAGAAAACTTACCTTGCAATATAATATAAATTTAAAAATAAGCATTCATATTTCTTTTAAAGTACCCTACCTCTAAAATTAATTCTTAAAATGAAATAGCTCTTCTAGCAATTTTGAAAGCCAATTTCAGTAGTGCTTCAGATATTTTAAACATGTTTCACGAGTAAGCTTCAAAGAAAATTTGAATCTACCTTTAAAAATGGATGAGCTATATCCATTTTAGTGAACTGCTGTATCCTGGTAGTTTTACTTGGGCCAAAATTTGTTTAAAAACTATTCTCGAATTTACGTTATAGCAACAATGATATTTCTGCATACATATAATGGAAAATATACATAAATTACGAACAAATTTCAGATTTCGGTAACCTCTCTCCTTATAAATCTGGGTTTAGAAACAGCACAAATACATTTTATGAGATCCTTGGTCGGGAAGAAGACAAGAGGCAGAATTAGAAAATGTGATATACCTACATCTATTATTCCGATTGTAACCTTAGCTGCATTGAAAGGATCAATTGCTCTCCTGAAGCATCACCTATATTCGAAATGAAACCAAGTTTATTAGCATTGTTTACTTTTTTGTAACACTTGTCTCTCTAAAACTATTTCCACCAATCACAAAATGTATTTGCAGCTATGTACTGTCCGTTACTCAGGAGAAGACGAGCGGAAAGAATATGACCTTCTTGACTATCGCTGTTGATTATTATAAATATCGCTCAGATAAGCATCCCAGTAGCCAGGTTATTACTCGTGCAGGATACATGAGTAACAATGCGTATGGAAATCAAAGCTAAGTTGAACAGAAGGAGACCTAATGTTTCCGCTTACTGCAGTACAAATATTGCACGTGTTGTCGTACGTTACCTGTTCACATCCCTTCCTCCTCAGTCCGCTCTCGTCTTCTCCTGAGTCACCGACAGTACTTTTAGGAATTTCATTGTCAAAACAAAATTAATGGTTCACTGAACTTGTAAACATTTATATGGTTAAGTACTCTTTGTTCCTTGTGGCAGCTCACGAATAGTGAGAAGATTTCTAAATTTCTTTATTATAGTTTATGAAATATAGAAAATCCGCAAACAGTACAAAGAATATTTAAATCTTGTACATCTAAGCTAGCGCTATTTCACAACCCCAAGGGAACAAGATATCTACCTCGAAGAAGATAGAGTGAATAACACAGAAAACAAATAGTTTTTAGTATATATTAGCCTCATGTAAAACAATTATTATCTCGGAAAGGAAGCAAAAATGAGAAAAATTGTATTAAACTCTTATGTTTGAAATATCTCAAAGAATAACCCCCTAAATGAATGACATTACTTACGGTTCACTCTCTACAGTAAGCACAATAATCTTTTCAGAAATTGTGTCCAGTTTAGTGCGATCTTCAAAGTATATGCATTTATTGAAATTATATTTCAGTAACTGAGAAATCAATTGATATCATGTGTCTGGTAAGCGCTGGTATCGATATCGGATATCCGGTAGTTTTAGTATCTCTCCATGTGTATATTTGAACCATTATCTTAGCGTGTTACAGAGCAGCTCTAGTCAGAAGAGAGAGTAGCTCGTCTCATTTTCCTGTTTCCAGTTTATCTAGAGGAAGTTACAATGCACATGCAGCTTCCGAGTACAACATCACTCTTAGCTTCCGTCTTCGCAGTCCGGGACGACGACAAAGTCTGCCTCTAGTAGGATCCTAATATTTGGACAAGCTCATGTGACAGCGGGAGATAGTCCTGCCGGAGTAACAACCATAGGCGCTTACAAGTTGCTCATGGAGTCCCCGATGTGACGTGAAAATAAAATTCATTTTTATTCTAAACGCACTTGACTTTGTTTTCAATAAGTTTTGTGTTTATGTTATTAGCGTTCTTTTTAGTGTGTCATACAGTATAACAGGTCTTGGCGTCATTAACTCGATTCAGTCACTATAGACTGTCCCTTAACTCCCCACTCCACGTTCCCCGACAGAGACATGCTTCAGATCGATACAAGTACACAGGTAGACAAGCATTCCTGGGTGACGGATTGTAAAAGGCAGGCATCATAGCTTTCGGCTGTGGCTCGTCGCCTAAAATCCACCACTGCTTTCTGCTTTCTTTTTCCCTTATCCTTTACGCCCAAGGATGACGTATAACGTCACTGTGTCAATGATAAGATTCTTTAGCTTCTGTGAAATTGGTGATAGCGAGATGGTATTTGTCATGGTGAAGCTGAGGAATCGCCATTCTATTGCTGGGCTTTCCCCTTACAGTTGCGAAAATCTCGGGAAAAATTAACCAGGTAATCTCCCAAGTGGGAAACAAACTGAGACACAGAATTAGCAAGTTAAGATGAAAGGAAATAGATGTGCATAAATTAAACAATAAAGGAAATACTAATATAAATATAAGAAAAAAGGCGATATATTCAGAGAAGCAATTTCATCAAAACTACATGAATTAAGGGAACTGAAGTAGGCCTACGGTACATAATCAAATTTGAAATAATTTCATGAAATAAAAGGAATGTTGATTTCAAATAAACTATTGATAATGAAGGGGGAACGCAAATACAGTTGTAAGTAAAAAGAAGCGAAAACACTCACTCATACATAAGCAGAGAGAAACGCAAATAAACATATAAAGAAAAAGAAATGGAAGTACATTGATAAAACAAACGGAAGCCATCACAGTATTGGTATTCTAGTATAAAAAAAGGTTTCTATCCTGAAGGGTACTTCCTTGCCCTACTTTGAGCAAATCAGTGTTCAACCAGAAGATGTACATAATAATAAGCGGAATATATTTGAGCCCACAATTCCGTATTAGGCTACCTTGAAAAATACCATCTCAAAAGAATTCATATCTACGGCATGATGATTGGAGCTGGAGTCACAATACCGAAAGATCGAAACAAGATTTTGAAATTTTACCATCTACACTTTCATCATATGAAAGGCATAGCTCTGTTACCTATAAAGGAGTCGTTCAAAATGTATAAGAATCTTTGTAATGAAATTAATTTTTTTTTTATTGTTTTGACCATTTTTTTTGTAAATTGTCAGATATTTGAATTAGTTTATTTGGAATGTTTAGTTTAATATTTTCAACAGTAATCTCACTAGACGGTTTGATTTATCTAGAGAAAATCAAAACTCGAGTGGGATTTAATTGACTATTACACGATTAGCAGAATTTATATAAAGATTAGAAGTAACGAAGTACTCCAATACAATACAATATTAATTAACTTACGAAAATACAACTGTCTTCAAATGTATTATTCTACCATCTCAACATTACAAATATTAAGCTAGATGCATATTAGATGGCAGTAGTGAGCAATGCCTTCTCATCGAGAAGTTCTCGATCTATTATACACGATGGCAATGTTACTAGTCAAGAAGGCTTTGTTGATTCAGTTTCATTTTTATTAAAATGCAACATTCCACTTCAATTATCCGAATCCCAGTAATCAACGTCACTCGACAGACGATTTTCAATAAATCTTAATATTAAATAATCTCTGATACGTGACTATCCATAATATCATATAGCAGAAGCTATAACATAACCTAACTAATATACACAAGTGTTAGAAAAGTTTTAATTAACGACGATGACATAAAAAATATACATGAATAACTTTAAAAGGAATAATTATTGAATGTACAATTTTCAAATTTGAATGTGGTTGGTGGTTCAATTGATGTTATATTGTACGTGTGCGTAATAGAAGTGGAACTCGTTGATTTAGGCCTACATGGTGTATTCAACTTATTTAGGATTTTCGAATGGTGCTCTTCATTTATTTGTAAATCGGATTTCAGAAGATGCAAAGGTATGATCAGTGATTTTTATTAATTCTTGTTCTTGAATGCCAATGCGAGTCATATTTGAAACTGCTGTTCATCGACTGGAGTGGTTTGTAATTTTATATATATTTTTGACGTCCAGACCAGCGCAGTTTCAAATGTTGGCAAACAAAGAAACAAATGCTAGGGACGTGATAAAATTAAACAAATGCTAGGGACGCGATAAAATTAAACAAATGCTAGGGACGCGATAAAATTGTGCGATAAGCAGCCATGATTGGTTGAAATACGTCCTTTCGTACCGTTTTATTGGTCAAAAGTAGTATGACGTAGTAAGAGTGTAGTAGTCAAAATAAATTGATTTGAATTATAATTTTTTATTTTATTGAAATTTGCCAGAATATTGTATAGCCTATAGGCTACTGTACGTAATATGGAACTATATTCATTGTTATTTTATACTTTGTCTTTATAGGCAGCCTGCAATGGTAAGCAACTGTTAAATAAATTATCCAGTTCTTACATCATGAAAATGGAACTTCATTGCGTTGATAAAACAAAAGAGATCGCAAATGGATTTGTAATCGTGTACATTGATAAAGCAAGAGGAAATGAAAATATTTGTGTAAATAAATTGAAAGGGAATTACATCGATACAACAAAACAGAGGAAAACACACACACATACACACACACACATATATATCTCAAGATAGAGGAATGAAAGTACACTGATAAAACAAAATTAAAATGAAAATGATTATATAAACAAAAGGAAACGGAAATGCATCGATGAAACAAAGGTAACATATATAATTATATATAAAAAAGGGATACGTAAAGATAGCGTTAAAATAAAGGAAATTCCCATGGGTATATTAAGCAAAGAGAATTGGAACTGCATAAATAAATGAAAAGGAAATTCAAATGAAGAGTACATGAAAAAAAAAACAATTGAAGTCACTATTCTCTTAAGTGTCGTGTCATCATATAATTCGATATAATTACTGCAAACCTTTGTGTTTTTCTTAGAAAAACTGGTAATGGAGAATTGTCACCACTAATACAGTCTTCCTTTCCTATTTTCTCATTAGAGACAGCAATAAATTTGCAGTAATATACTGAATTACGTTGAAGATGACATCACTCTTAAGGGAATAAGTGAATTCGATTGCTTTTCCCATGTAATCTTCAAATATATAGGGTAAACGTTGGTAATTTCGTGATAATTTCATGAAAATTAATTTAAAATGCAAAATGTGTAACTACATCCTTATTCCGATTTTTCATCTAAAAGACGTTAATTTGCTGTAGAAATCTGGAGATATAAAAGACTGGACACGTTCTTGAACAAGTGCCAAAAACCACTTTTACAACTTAAACTAAAAGGTTGGTTATTTCGTGATAACCTTGGTAATTTCGTGATTTTACATTGATAATTTCGTGAGAGGTAAAGGAATTGTGGAAAAATTCTTTAAAGTCAAATGAAATTCTCATTTATTGTTACAAGACTTCGAACACATAGTAATTCCGTCTAATATTCATAGCAAGGAAACATAGAAATACATATCAACACTGTATTGTGTATTGTAAATTTTATTGTGTATTGCTTATCATTTTATTGTGTATTGTTTATATTGTATATACCACTGCCACCGGGTGCTTGCCCACTTGCAGTGTAAATAAATACATACATACATACATACAACACATAATAAGAATGAAATCAAAGTAAAAATTGAAATCGAAAAGGAATCTTCTTTGCCCTGAAAGGGTGAACACTTTTACTACGGACTTTACTATAGCCTATATTAATAGGGTAACTCCAAAAGTAATGTATAACATTTGTTTAAAAATTATATTTTGATCCTACAGCTTTGCTATTTTCACAGAATGTAGATACATCCTTTAGGAACAAAAGTCACTTTTCCACATAATCCCCGTTCTTTTAACTGCCTTACGTAACCAAGGAACGAGGGCCTGTAGACCAGCACTGTAAAAGTCTGGACCAACACGTCTGAGCCACTTTTTAGCAGCGTGCACAAGGGAGTCATCTTCTAACATCGTTCCGCGAAGGGGTCCTTCAGTTTACCAAAAAGATGGTAATCGCACGGTGCCAGTTCAGGACTGTCAGGCGGTTGTTTCAGTGTTGTCTATCCGAATTTTCTGATCTGGTCTGTGGTCTTGTGACTGACATATGGCTGTGCGTTGTCATGCAATAGCGGAACATCCTGCTTCTCCCGATGTCGTCGAACACGACTCAGTCGAGCTTGAAGTTTCTTGAGAGTTGCCACATACGCGTCAGAATTAATGATGGTTCCGTGTGGCATGTTGTCCACAAGCAAGAGTCCTTCTGAATCGAAAAACACAGTAGCCATAACGTTCCCTGTCGAAGGTGCACTTTTGAATTTCTATTTATTTGGTGAATTTGCATGATGCCACTCCATTGTCTGCCTCTGTCTCCGGTCCAAAATGGTGGAGCCATGTTTCATTTTCTGTCACATTTCTTGCAAGAAAATCATTCAGCACTTATCATTGGCACTTATCATGATAACAAATCAAACAGAAGCTACACTGAACCCATTGCGTCCCCCTTTTCTTTTTTGTTATCACATCTTATCTTTAGAATTCTAAAATTCGTATTGTAATACAATTTTTAAAATAGTATAAAGTGTAACACTTAATGCTCAACAAAATTTCGCCTCAAACAGCTAAGATTTCTATCAGTGAAGCTAAGGCCCGTTACACAGTCATCCGTATGCTACGCAGTACGCACTACGGATCCGTAGGCAGTTTGCTTTCACAGTCACGCGTAGCAAATCCGTAGCAGATTAATTATATCAGTCGGCTTGTTTGTTTTAAAATGAGCGTGCTTCAAGAAAAGCTTTTGGCTGCACATTATTTGTATTAAAAAGAGTGCATAATAGACAATATTGTGTTCACCCGCTACTAACTCTAAAAATCTTGAAGGAAGCTTTTATAAATCTACATAGTGACTTGCGCGAGACCAAAAGAAAGTTCCTTTAACTAATTTCGCATTCAATCGTTTGATGAACAAATTGGAAAAATTACAATAAATGCAGCTTGAACTAGATCTACATAATAATTATGTCCTACCGAGCGGTTTGCTGTTAACATAAGGTGATAAAAATTACTCATATGAATAAATTATTTATAATCGACATTTTATTATTTCTTGTTCATTATAACAAATTACTAAACCATCAATTATTTTTTGTTATAATCTATACAGATCAGAGTTTCTCAACCTTTCTCATTTCCTTTATTTTAGTGCGGGCCTCTAAGTCTAAGGTGTAGATTGTGTAGAATGTACTGTAGTGTTTTTTTATTTCTCTTACACAGAGGAGGGACCCGAAGGCTTACACTGCAGCCTGAGGCTTATTGTGCTTACCAATTTTTTCTTGTGAATGATTGGGTAGCCGAACTGCCGCGCTTTTGTACAAGTACAGCACGCTGCACCGTGTATTGATGATGATGATGATGATGATATGTGAATTAATAATGGCGAAATGAGTCCGAGGTCCAACGCTGAAAGTTACCTAGCAATTCTGCTTCAATCAGTTGAGGGAAAACCCCGGAAAGACCCCAACCAGATAACTTGTCCCAACCAGGATCAGAACCCGGGCCCGCTCGTTTCATAGGCAGATGTGCTGACCATTACTCCACAGCGGTGGACTACTGTAGTGTTACTCAACCTTTTTGATTTTGAGGCTCCTTTTTTCCTCACATTACTTTAGTGCGGCTCCCTGGCCTCTGATGTAGAGAAGAATGTAGAACATACAAAGTAGTAATATGAAATTTAGTATCAATTCAAAAAGAAAAAACTTAATTAGCTTGTTTTAATTTAATGTAAAACTTTTAAAATTATTAGGTTATTATTATTATTATTATTATTATTATTATTATTATTATTATTATTATTATTATTATTACCACCATTATTTTTTCATTGCACCCCACTACTAGTTGGTCGGTATCCCTCAGGGCTGCAGCCCCCCTTCCCGGTTGAGAATCACTGATTTAGATTAAATCTGTTTTAAATACACTGAGGAAATACTTATATTGACTAGGTACTCTTAATTAAATATTCCTTAACTTATTTTATAGATAAGAGGTTATGTATATACTATATACCGTAGTATGTTGCCCATAATGCTTTGGTAAATTCCTGTGAGTGAAAGAGTATCGTTGGAGGTTGATGGAGATTGGAGAATTGACATTCAAGGAAGACTATTGTTCTGTTTGGGAAATGTTTCCAGTGTGACAATGTGAACTAATATTTGTGTATTTTGTTGTACGATTTTTCTGAATATTAGCCCACCGAAAAATGGCAAATGAGCAGACTAAGTAAGTGATGTGAATGGGAAGGACGGAATAAAAGGGATTAGTTCATGTTTTGTATTCGCAAGACTGTGTTTCCATACAATAATGTAGTTTCTACTTCCGAAAAATGTCCTAACAGCTGGTAATATTGAAATGAGGAAAGAACGAGCCTCATCCTCTTTCATCTCTTTGGTTTTGTTTAGCATAACTAAGTTATCCTCAACGGAAGATTTTTTTTCTGGAATTTCTGCCATATCTTCTCTCAGCTTCATCACTCACCTGCATTTCATTGTGTGTTATTATCCATTTCTGCAAAATTGTTCAATATAATGTCACACATATCACGCCACAACTTCTACCTGATGCCTCTATTTTTGTATTATTCACAAAAATAATCCCAGAAACATTGTCTTCTATCTAATTGACTGATAACAGCTGCGTATCCAAACTCATAATGCTTTCAAACATGAATTTTACTGCTTATTATGCCGCTACGCTATGCTTAGTACGCATGACTGTGTAAGCCCACACTTGTCCAAGGTATTCAACTGTTCTCCGTAGTCCGTAGCGCGTAGCGGGACGTCCGTATGGATCCTACGGATGCGTACAGTACGCAGAACTGTGGAAGCTCCCATATATGTGAGGTATTTTGCTACGGATCCGTAGTCCGTAGCGCGTAGCATACGGATGACTGTGTAACGGGCCTTAGGCTATATGGCGACTACAGCTGTATCTAAAATTCCAAAAATATTTTCTAAAATTTTATTAAGGTATAATAAATCATTGTACCAAATATCATATGCTTACCTTTAGTAATAAGACTGTAATGTAATTACAACAGCCACATAATTTGTACGCCTGAGAAGTCGACGCTAACTTGCTCTCTCCAAACATATTGTAAAAGCTCACTGAAGCAGCTACAATAGTCACACAAAGCGTAACTATATTTTTCTGGAAACCTAACAATATATGAATCCCTTGGCGGAAATTTAAATCTCGTAACACCATTGGTTAGTTCACGAAAGAACAAAGAAAAAGTATCACGAAATAACCACTGCCACGAAATTACCAATGTTTACTCTACAATGTATATATAATGAAAAGAACAAATGTAAGTAAATAAATAAGACAAAACGGAACGCAAATACATAAAGAAACAAAAATACATGTATAAAACGAAGCGAAGAAGGAATACGGAAAGAATTGACGCTGAATAATTCAGTAGAGTTTAGCTGATAGCGCGTAGTTAAATAATCAGATGAATTAAATGAAGTTCGATATCCTTCTGGTTTACGTACAGCAGAGTATATATAGGACAGTTTTTGTTGGATTTTTTCCAAATCACTACGGGCTAAAGCAAGGAGATGCGCTATCATCTTTACTACTTAACTTCGCTCTAGAATAGTCATTAGGAAAGTTCAGGATAACAAAGGGGGTTTGGAATCAAACGGGTTGCATCAGCTTCTTGTATATGCGGATGACGTGAATATGTTAGGAGAAAATCCACAAACGATTAGGGAAAACACGGAAATTTTATTGAAGCAAGTAAACCGATAGGTTTGGAAGTAAATCCCGAAAAGATAAAGTATATGAATATGTCTCGTGACCAGAATATTCTACGAAATAGAAATATAAAAATGAGAAATTTACTCTTCGAAGAGGTGGAAAAATTCAAATATCTTGGAGCAACAGTGACAAATATAAATGACACTCGGGAGGATATTAAACGTAGAATAAAAATGAGAAATGCCAGTTATTATTAGGTTGAGAAGCCTTTGTCATCTAGTCTGCTGTCAAAATGTGAAAGTTAGAATTTATAACACAGTTACATTACCGGTTGTTCTGTATGGTTGTGGAACTTGGCCTCTTACATGTGACAGGAACAGAGATTAAGGGTGTTTGAGAATAAAGTGCTTTGGAAAATATTTGAGACTAGGAGGGATTTAGTTAGGGTAAACTTTGGTAATTTCGTGGCAGTGGTTATTTCGTGATACTTTTTCTTGGTTCTTTCGTGAACTAACCAATGGCCTTATGAGATTCAAATTTCCGCCAAGGGATTGCATATGTTGTCCGGTTTCCAGAAATATTCAACTACGCTTTGTGTGACTATTGTAGCTGCTTCAGTGAGCTTTTATGTTTGGAGAGAGCAAGTTTGCGTCGACTTTTCAGGCGTACAAATTTTGTGGATGTTTGTAATTACATTACAGTCTTATTACTAAAGGTAAGCATATGATATTTGGTACAATGATTTATTATACCTTAATGAAATTTTAGAAAATATTTTTGGAATTTTAGATACAGCTGTAGTCGCCATATAGCATTAGCTCCACTGATAGAAATCTTAGCTGTTTCAGGCGAAATTTTGTTGAGCATTAAGCGTTACATTTAATACTATTTTAAAAAGTGTATTACAATACGAATTTTAGAAATCTGAAGATAAGATGTGATAACAAAAAGGAAGAGGGGGACGCAATGGGTTCAGTATAGATTCTGTTTGATCTGTTATCATGATAAGTGCCAATGATAAGTGCTAGATAACTTACTTGCAAGAATTATGACAGAAGATGAAACATGACTCCACCATTTTGGACCGGAGACAGAGGCAGACAATGGAGTGGCATCAAAAGTGCACCTTCGGCAGGGAACGTTATGGCTACTGTGTTTTTCGATTCAGAAGGACTCTTGGTTTTGGACATCATGCTACACGGAACCACGATTAATTCTGACGCGTATGTGGCAAGTCTCAAGAAACTTCTAGTTCGACTGAGTCGTGTTCGACGACATCGGGAGAAGCAGGATGTTCTGCTATTTCACGACAATGCACAACCATATGTCAGTCACAAGACCACAGACCAGATCAGAAAATTCGGACAGAAAACACTGAAACGCCCGCTTTACAGTCCTGAACTGGCACCGTGCGATTACCATCTCTTTGGTAAACTGAAGGATCCCTTCGCGGAACGAGGTTAGAAGATGACTCCTTTGTGCACGCTGCTAAAAAGTGGCTCAGACTTGTTGATCCAAACTTTTACCGTGCTGGTCTACAGGCCCTCGTTCCTAGCTTACGTAAGGCAGTTGAAAGGGATGGGGATTATGAGGAAAAGTGACATTTTGTTCCTAAAGGATGTATCTACATTCTATGAAAATAGCAAAGCTGTAGGATAAAAATATAATTTTTAAACAAATGTTGCAGTTACCCTAGTAATATAAGCTATAGTAAAGTCCGTAATAAAAGTGTTCACCCTTTCAGGGTAGAGAAGATTCCGTTTCAATTTCAATTTTTACTTGTTGATATGTATTTCTATGTTTTCTTGCTATGAATATTAGACGGAATTACTATGTGTTTGAAGTCTTGTAACAATAAATGAGAATTTCATTTGACGTTAATTAATTTTACCACAATTTTTCTACCTCTCACGAAATTATCAATGTAATATCACGAAATTACCAAGGTTATCACGAAATAACCAATCTTTCAGCTCAAGTTGTAAAAGTGGTTTTTGGCACTTACTCAAGAACGTGTCCAGTCTTTTATATCTCCAGATTTGTACAGCAAGTTATCGTCTTTTAGATGAAAAAAATCGGAATAAGAATATATTTACACATTTGCATTTAAAATTAATTTTCATGAAATTATCACGAAATTACCAATGTTTACCCTACAGGAGAATGGAGATAGTTACACAACGCAGAACTCCATGCATTGTATTCTTCACCTGATATAATTAGGAACATTAAATCCAGAAGTTTGAAATGAGCTGAGCATGTAGCACGTATGGGCGAACCCAGAAATGCATTTAGAGTGTTAGTTGGGAGGCCGGAGGAAAAAATACTTTGGGGAGGCCGAGACGTAGACGGGAGGATAATATTAAAATG
The DNA here is from genome assembly GCF_040183065.1 of Periplaneta americana. Classification (NCBI taxonomy): domain Eukaryota; kingdom Metazoa; phylum Arthropoda; class Insecta; order Blattodea; family Blattidae; genus Periplaneta; species Periplaneta americana. The sequence goes on along the minus strand of NC_091129.1, from coordinate 80,572,500 downwards.
GATTTGTAGGAGATGGGATATGATGGTAGAGACTGGATTAATCTTGAACAGTATAGGGACCGATGGCGGGCTTATGTGAGGGCGGCAATGAATCTCCAGGTTTCTTAAAAGCCATAAGTAAATAAGTAAGTATTATTCTGGTTTATGCATATTTTCCTGCTTACTTTTTTTCTTAGGAAGGACTATGTATATATTATCTTTTGTGTTAATTCTGGGCTTATATTATTATACAGGATGTTTCCGAGGTAGTATTACAAACTTTCAGGGATGATGGCGAAGGGCACATGTATCAATTTGAGGTAAGGAACCATGGTACGGAAATGACTGAGTCAAAAGTTATAAGCAAAAATATTTGTGTGGAAATGGAATTGTAATTCCGCACCATGTGCCCTCCTTCCCTTAACCTTTGGAACAGTCGTGGAAAGATGGTATGGGCCGGATGTCGCCTACGTGGGTGCTTGACCCGATACAATCTGTGAGCTTGTCTACTGTTCCCATTGGCTCATCCGTATTCGAAAATGAGGTCTGCTTATTCCGCTCTCGTGTACTCCTCCATTTCACTAGGACTGATCGACTGGACACTTCAACTTATACACATACACTGCTGTCTACAGACGTGTATATCAGGACCGACCATGTCCGTTACACATTATGCTATCTGCATTGCTTTAGTGTAGTTTCCTGTACCCATCCCTCAGACAGCGCACTGAATGGAATACTGTAAGTAGACAACGTAAACAACGCCAGATGAATACAGTATGTATAAGATGTACAGATAAATACACATAAATAAGGTGTACAGAGGAATAAAATTATTTCATTTCCACACAACTATTTTTGCTTGTAACTTTCGACTCGGTCATTTCCGAACCAGGGTTTCTTATCTCAAATTGATACATGAGTTCTTCGCCATCATCCCTGAAAGTTTGTAACACCACCTCGGAAACAACCTGTATATTCCCTTTTAATTTTCTGGTTAAGTGTAAGAGAAATCCTTACTGCCATAATTCTGCATGAATATATAAAGCATCATAAAATACATTAAAGGTGATTTGTTGCAGTTGTATGAACACTAATAAATACAATAAGATTGTTAAAGATATTAGTTATAGTCAGACATGTTTCGGAGATGCTTCTCCATCTTCAGTGACTATTTACCACGACGGGTGGTTCAGGTGATCGAACCGTGTAGTTGCTTGGCTTAAAGGTTCGATCAGCTGAACCATCCGTCGTGGTAAATAGTCACTGAAGATGGACAAGCATCTCCGAATCATGTCTGACTATAACTAATATCTTTAACAATTTTATTGTATTTATTAGTGTTAATACAACTGTAACATATCACCTTTAATGTATTTTATCAAATCTATGAGCACTGTATTATTGACTTAACATGTGTGTTTTATCTTTAAATATATAAAGCATTATTATGAGTATTATTATTATTATTAGCATTATTATTATTATTATTATTAGCATTATTATTATTATTAGCATTATTATTATTATTATTATTATTATTATTATTATTATTATTATTATTATTATTATTATTATTAGCCTATTATTATTACCGCTTGGTAAATTAGGGTTCTTTTGCACCGATATTTAATAATATTATTATTATTGTTGTTATTATTATTACAATTAATAGAACAGGAGGAAGAGAATTACCTCGATAAGAGAATTCACAACATTTCATTTTTCCGATACGAAATCATATAATAGTAATCATTGGAATTGAAACTCATATTAGTGGTGAAGTATTGAATAGTCTAACAGTTTTGATGAAGATGTTCTCAGTTATCAAATATATTACTGGAGAGAGAAGAAACGGGAAAAACAATGAGATTGAGAGTATCTGTTTTCCCCTGGCACGGTCGGCAGCATGCAAGGCGCTAACTCGATTTTCCTCTTTTCAGAATTCCACGTGACCACCTCGGCTCTGTCGCCACGACGACCGCTCTGATTACAAGATTGATCCTTTGCATCTGCTCGTTGCCAAGTTACCCCTTTCGCTGTCTGTACGACACCAGAGCCCCTAGCACCGTGCAGGGAAGTTTGCCTTTTTGTCAAGCGACTCCTCTTCATTACCTCGTCCTCCTCTCCTCCTTTTCCTCTCTTCTCTCTTTATTGTGAAATTGTATTCGCTACACGTTTTTGAAATGTAGTCGTCTGCGAGATTCCTCCAGTTGTATTTAGATCGAGAAGGCCGTCTCATTGTTCGCGACTCGTCGTGTCCACAAACGTATTCTGTTACAGCTTTTATTGTTCACCTTATATCATGAGATCACTCCATACACGTCTGTATCCGATGTTTAGATCCATCGTTCGCAGGTTTTAGTCAGCATGAGATCGACTCTGGGAGCGAATGTGTGTCATGAATAGAGCTCGGCCCTGTAGGCATTTTAACGTTAAAAATAGACAGGAAAGACGCTCTAATACATTCAAAATAGGCACTAAGAATTCGAACTAATATTACAAATTGCATGGTTAGACTTTCATAAATTAAAAATATCTCCATTATTTTAGTATATTGCGTTCTTAACACAAGTAGCTGAGTTTTATGATACTTTAAATTCCATTTGTTTCCATATTTTAACTGTGGAAAAATAAGGACAATCTCTCGCCCTATACTTACTTACATACAAATGGTTTTGAGGAACCCGTAGCTTCATTGCCGCCCTCACATAAGCCCGCCATCTGTCCCTATCCTGTGCAAGATTAATCCAGTCTCTATCATCATATCCCACCTCCCTCAAATCTATTTTAATATTATCCTCCCATCTACGTCTCGGCCTCCCCAAAAGCCTTTTTCCCTCCGGTCTTCCAACTAAAACTCTATATGCATTTCTGGATTCGCTCATATCTACTACATGCCCTGCCCATCTCAAATGTCTGAATTTAATGCTCCTAATTATGTCAGGTGAAGAATAAAATGCGTGCAGTTCTGCGTTGTGTAGCTTTCTCCTGTAACTTCATCCCTCTTAGGTCCAAATATTTTCCTAAGTACCTTTTTCTCAAACAAGCTGTGGTCGTGCCAAAGAATCAGTCCCATTCCGTGGCTTATTGTATAGATTCGTAACAAGCTGTTTTTACGGTGATGGGTTGTTAGTCCTTCGCCCAACCCCCAAACTGGAGGATCATCCCTTATCGGCTGTCCATGACTGCTTATTCAATATATTCACAGCTACCCTTCATATTGTATCTGAAGGCCGTCTCCTCTATCCGCAATCTGAGGACGCGCCATGCCGTGGTGATACGGACCCACAATACATGGCATATACTAATTCAACTAATTGAATTAATAAATTATTAATCGGAATTTCATTCAAACAGACCGGATAAGCAATACATGGGTTCAATTTCTTTATTAGAATATACTCAACTGAATTTTAAGTGGTAATAAATACAAAATTTCTGCAACCGAAGTTATATATATATATATATATATATATATATATCAGTTTTTCTAGTTTAGTATTTTATAATGAACGGGAAAGAGTAAGGAAAACTGGATTTTATTTAGTAATGTAGGAGAGAAACTCTGCATTAATAAAATCCAGTATGTCCGCATGATTAATTTATGCGTGAACTGCTGTAGTGGTTGCGTTATTTCATACTTGAAATCTGTTAGAAATATGAAAACAAAATCACCTAGTAAGTACAACTTACTTCTTTTTCGCAATACTGACAGGAAAGCCCTTCCGTCTGTCGTGAAACCTTGGTCTCCAGTAATCCACTCCTTCATTAACACACTTCTTGAATTTTTTCTTTGTTATTATACAGGTACTTAGCATACCGAACCGTTAAGCAGAATGAAAGTGACAGTGTGCTGCGAGTCACAGTATAAAAAAAAAAAAAAGAGGCCAAGCGGTCTACTTAATTTCATGTTTATCTGGATACTTAACTGGAGAGACTGTTTCGTTATTAGCGTACAAATTTGCAATAATGTACCTTAATAATGAAATACTAGAAGTATTAACAATAGTTCGTATTTTTTTTTTAACTTTTACATTAAAACGAAGAAAAGTCTAAAGTACGAGATACGTAACATACACAATTCTCCAAAATAGGTAGCTCGTACAATAGGCATATAATAAACTTTCATAGGCACCTTAAAACTTGGCTAGGCGATTTAAATGGCTTAACATAGATTTTGAATTGTCTCCAACTTATGTATGCAGGAATAAAATAAGGAAAATGACAATATCAGAGCTATACTCATGAAATTGTGAGTTTGTGATTATTAAAAAGGAATAAATAAATTTATAATTATCTGAATCGCTTAGAGTGAATGAGAAATTATGTTATTACGTGAAATGTTCAGTGTGTGTATTTCAATGATTATCTGTTATTTATTATTCCCCCTTCAGCTGAGGTCACTCACTGGAACTCGGACTGGGACTGTCTCCTCACGTAGGTCACTCGTTTGGGCCCGATATGGAAAGGAATTGAACGAATGTTGGCATGAGAGGCTAAATCAAACTATTAACCAGGAGACTAAACTTGTTTGCAAATTGGGGAATAAATGACAGTTTGATTCAAGAAGTAAATGAACTCTTGAGAGAGAAATTAGATGTGTACATCACTGAGGAACTGAATGACGACGAGAATCTGAATAATATGTCAATGAGTGCAATGAGTGCCTGAGTAAGTGTCTGTGAAGGACTTATTGAGTGTGTAATTGAGGGGATAAGTTAGGGACTGAATGAATGTGTCAATGAGATACTGAATTAGTGCGTCAGTGAGAGACATTGACGCATGTAGGCTAATATTTCTTATTACTGACATCCATAACTACACTTGTGCTAAATAATAAATTCCAACCTTCAAACAAAGTTTTTTAAATTACCATTATTCAAAATAGACACAATTGACCTCAATAAACTTGTTGACACAGTAAATTAGGGTACACGAAAATTCTTGTTTCATGTTTCAGATCCGGTTAAATATTAAATATGAATTCTTATGATTTAAGTTTAAAGTAATTAATCGGAGAAAATTTGACAGTAAAATATGAACTTAGATTGAGATAACATGAACTAAAATTAGCATTTATATAACAGAACATCTTCTTTCAACTTGACTGCCGACCATTTTTGTCCCTTGATCTCGGTTCAAACGCTTTATACAATCGGCCCTTAAGGAAATAAAATATGGCAAGCACGAATATTATGATTGCAATAAAAACAAAAGAGGGCGGACAGAAATTAAAACATTTGGTACAAAGGAAATTCCATTTTCCTTAACAATTCAACACTTTTGCTATTCTTCTTTATTTAGCTTATTCAGATTATTGATATTTTCGTATAATTTCCAATATTAATTGTAATGGACATCTCTCAGAAAGACAGTTTTAGAAATTGGTAGTTGTGTATAAAGTCCGCGACGTATAGACAGTTCGAAGTTAAGCATTGTGCGGGCTTACGAAACGAGCGCAGATTACAAGTTAATCACATCATGAATTATTAAACGCAGCAACATCATGGAGCTCCAACTGTTTTCATTAATAATATTTATGTTATTAGGAACAGAAGACAGAAGTAAATGACATAATTGACGTGTATAATGTTCGGGAGTGCAATTTCTTTGCCCCTTGCGAGCAGGTTTGAAATAGCAGGTCTTTTGACTTGTTTCCTAGGAAACGCAACTCGCTTAATGCATAAATCAATATATCTCCGGGAACCAGATCTGTTTCATTATAACTGTAAGCTCGTAATCTCTGGTAGGTAACAATGTTCGTAATACCATTACATCGTCTCTTTTGTACAGCAATTCTCGTGCTGTTGAGAATTATTTGAGCGTATATTCAGTGTGTGTGCTGAAAGAATTAGGATTTGCTTTATTCCTTTCTCCTCACGGTACGTGTTTTGTAAACAAGGTGTTTGTAAACTCGTCCTCCGTGTATCTCCGGTGTGAGTTTTGATACCGCTAAATAAATGAAGCAGAGATGGCTGCCGACCAGAGAAAGACGTCTAGGGGGAAAAAATACTATACGATTTAAACGAAAAAGGAGGCGATAGAATAAAGCATTGAAGTGAGACATGAGGAGAGAAGAAATACTAAGAGGACTAGAATTAAATTTAGAGAAAGAAATGAGCAGGAGAAGTAAACAAGTGGATGAAGAAAGAAAAATGTGGAGGACGACGCGATTCTAGAACGAGGGCAAAGAAAAGCAGTGAGTAATGTGTAGAAGTGCATGGAAGGAGGAAATAGGAAGAATATGGAAATAGTGGAAAACAATGGGAACTGGGGAACGAACAAGATGTGGAAAATGAAGAGACGTACAGTGAAATGAGAAGGAAAACATTTTAATTAGGAATAGAGGAATCTAGGAAGAGGAAAGGATTAAACGAAGAGTGGGAAAACAGGAGGAAAATGTTAGCAAAATAGGAAGTACATGAGGACAAAATGTAACGAGAAATAAGGAGATAATAAAAGGAAAGAAAATGAAAAAGAGGAGAATCGAATGCGAAGAAAGTAAGAAAAGAAAATTAGAAGAAAAAAAGTAAGGAAGAAAAAGCATATAAAGGAAAGGAAAATGCTTGGAAAATGAAGAGACGAGAAAATCTAAGAATGAAAGGAGAAATGAGAATGGAAGGAAAAGAGGAGAAAAAGGGAAAATAGAAGAATATGGAGAAGTGCAAATGGAATAAAAATGTAGTACAGCAAAGGGAGAAAATGATAGGGAAGGAATGAGACAACAGGGAGCTGAATATGAGAAAAAGATAAGTGAGGATAATTAAAAAAGGATATGAGAATGAAAATTAAGAAAGGAAAATCAAGGAAATTATTGATATGAAAGACATAAATGTAGAAGCAAAGAGGAAAAGAGTGAGAGGTTAAAAAAATGAGGGAGAAAATGGACTCGAAAGGTGATCTTCAGTAAATGCCACTAAACTGAATGAATTATCAAATAGACTAGAATAAGGAATGATGTTAGATTCTCAAGAAACACTTTGGAAGTAGGTACTGTGGAAACAAATCGAGAAGTGATCATATACGTAAAAAATGTAAAGTAGATAGACTGATAAATGGAATTGAACTCCATAACAATCATCTATTACTACTTTTTTAACCGGCGTATTTCATGTGTTCTGTAGAATATTTATGAAACAGAATTCAGTCAAACAATGAAATTATTTTTACGAGTCTAGTAAAATTAGGTAATATTATTACTGAGTTTATAAATCAGGCCCTATAATAAATCTTACCAGGAGACTGTCTGCCACACACAGTACAATACGCAATAGGTGTATAGTAGATTTACGGACACCTCCGAAATCTTCCATCGTTTTCAGTAAACCTATTACCAGAGGAAAAATAACTCAGCGCAACTAGAAACTGATGCAGAGATTCAACAGAATATTTTCAAAAAATAAAAAAGTAATATTTTATCTTTCCAAATAATCTTTAAATTCAATCTCTAAAACACATATTTTTGTCCTCATTTTTCTTTTGCATGTTGTATCCGAGTTTCAATTTTTCGAAACAAGGTTAGGACTACAAGCCAATTCTGATGGTTAGGACTGTCTGCTTCGAAAACCTCAATCTAATTTAAAACTTATGTTCATTTATGTATATTTCAAATTGGTGCACTCTATTTCGAAAAATTCTTGGCCGCCGTGGTCGTTCAGTAATATTGATCACTCACATATTGTCACTCATAAGTTCTTGGAAAACATCTGCAACAGCCATGGTGCGGGAACCGCCATCTTGCACTGTTGCGCCTTCAACTGCAGTTAAAACGGCAGAGAACTGCCGATCAAGTTAAACTCAAGTTAACTCAAGATTAACTGGTAGTTAAAGTTTATAATACGAAGCAGAACGAAAACTTCAGTTTAAACTGAATGTAAGGTTTAAACGTCGTTTATAATACCGGCCCTAAGAATCTCGGACCGTGGTTTATTCTGCATGTCATTTTTAGGCGTCGAACTGACAATTTAGAAGCAAAGTATAAACTTATAATTTCAATCTTTCACGCATCATAAATTTATGAGATGAAATCTCTGAACTATACAGAGGTTTTTGTTCTAAACATCAGTTTACTTCCGACTACGAGCGTTTGCTCATGCGGGGGTATATTCCTTAATTTTATATTTATGTTTTATGTATATAATAGTTTCTTAATTTAATGTTCTTTTTAATGTAAATACCAAGCTGAGACTTACTTTAATTCATGTAAGCTTAATCCTCCTCGGAAAGAATGTTGAAAATATTCAGATTGTCAATGTTAATACAGTGTAATACAATATAATATTTGTTTTTATTCAGTCTTATGACAAATAAATTATTAAAAACAATGACATATATTTCATAACATGTAGTCATTGACATATATTTCATAACATGTAGTCATTGAGTACTATATAAAGTAGGTTAGTAATGATATATTTTTCATAACATGTAGTCATTGAGTTTTCTATAAAGTAGGTTACTAACCTATTTTATATAAAACTCAATGACTACATGTTATGAAATATATATCATTGTTTTTAATAATTGATTTGTCATAAGACTGAATAAAAACAAATATTATATTGTATTACACTGTATTAATCCTCCTCGACAAGGATTTCAACTGGTTAATTTCTGCTCTGATAGAAAATATTATGAGCATTGGAATTCTAAGGACGTATTCGTGCGGGAAATACGGACAAATTGGACGGTGGCTATGTAAATTACAGTAAAATTTTAGCAAGGAAATGACAAAGAGAAATTAGAGGAGTGAAAGAAATTTATGATTAGCATACTAACATCCCGGTTCATATTTCATGGCGAATTAAAAAAGAAAGTCTTTGTGTGGAGGGGAGTGCTGAAGACACGGCGCTGTTAGTGTAATGGGTCGGACGATTAGCCCTCGCCCCGGTCACGATTTGCAGCATTTATCTTGCAGGCGGGCGCCCATCACGAAATTCATGAGAGACACAACTCAAGAACCCCACTACTCCGACACTTCTCTCTCAATCTCACACGCACCTGAGATACATTGCTCCATCCCCCGCGATTTTTCTTGACTCCTGTACGTAAATAACACCCCTCAACCCTTACTCCCGGAAACACAGTTAGCTTCTTTAAATAAATTGATAACCTAGAATTTAAGAATATCTGTAGGTAATGAACTCATTTTGTTATTGTTATGTTCAGGGTTAGAATTTTCAGCTTTACACTATTTTTATAGGGTAAATTAGAGCTATTTGAAAGAATACAGATATGCACCATCTACGTTACGGTTGTCAGCCCATTTTGAGGCCTGTTGATATAAATGGAGAAATTGAGTCGAAGTCGGTAGAGTTCCTGGTTAGCTCAGTTGGTAGAGCCTTGGTGCGGTTCGATAACCGGCTCCAGAACAATTTTCCACTTGAAATTATTCAAATCAGCTTCACAACTTCTACCTGAAAGCTACATTTTTTAGATAGATAGGTATTTATTTGTCATCGACATTTATATTAGTTATGGTGTACCACAACTTATGTATACGGGTTTCACCATAACTTTCTATTACATTTACCTACAATTAGCATGCAATCCCGACACCCTGTTAAACTAATAACTCATCTACTCTCGCTATTAACTTAACTCCAAACAGTCAATTTCTTCTTAATGATCTTAAATACACACCATCTGTTCGTTCCACACTTACGTTTCTTTCAGCATTCTAATCTTGCTAACTAAATTTATATGCAATTCCGTCTTTCTACATTACATATAACTCGTAACACTTCACACGGTTATACTCTTTGGGATATTCTTTCTACCTAATACACGTCATTATAATAATCTTATTAAATCTAGTTTACTTCAGTTTGATCATTCATTTCTTAACCACAATCATCACTCAGAAAAAACTATAGAAAATTGGAAATACTATCTGGAAATACTATCACTAAGATCATATTTCATAAACTTCATTACATCACTTTCTAAAATTTACTTCTTTACGATAAACTTCAATCGGTACCTATATTTATTAACTAGCCACTTTTTAATTTCCCAACGTCTTTTTTCAATTTTATAACCTCATAACTGATCTCTATATCCATGATCCCCTAAACACATTTTCATCACATTAAAACTCGATTTGCGACATTAAATCATCAAACTTCCTGTTGTAATTCCATTCAGACCTTTTATTTATTTCTTACCGCTCATGCACCAACTTCTAAGATTGTAACTTTTTTGGCCCTTAAATGCACCCGTCAACGATAAAATACTGCCTTGTGGTGACGAAATCACTATCTCTTCACCCATCATGCTTTTCGCATCCTGACGTATTCTCTGAACGCTAACCGTATCTTCTCTTGATCTCCCGTAAAGCCTTCTTGATTCGGAAAGCTAGATTTGCGTCCTATATTTTAGTTAGTTTTAAGGTGTCTGAAGGAAATGTGAAATATCCGACAATTTTAATATTTAATTTTTAGCAATCGATAAAATATATTAAAACTTTGGATAGTTTTCTTCTTGATTTTCACACAAAAAAGTAGTAAAAACATATCTCGCATAAAACCTCTTAGAATCACACGAGAGTCGAACTCCTTTTCTTCTGTGCGATGCCGTTTACTGTCTGGACTAAACCCGAGCTCCTATATAACTAACTCACTGTGGTTATTATATGGCCATCTTGCTTTTATGGAGCTCCGAGGTTTATCGTCTGCCCACGTGATTCCACCATTGAATCTTGTCCAGTTCACACCATCACGATCCGTTTAATAACTTGGTTGTAATGGTAATAAAGGCAGTATAGTACCAAGTACCATGCCAAGGTGATAAATACCTACCTGGCATGAGAAGTCTTCGGTGTTCAAGTGGTTAGCAGACTTGCCGTGAGATCCGAAATCGTCGGTTCAAACCCGATAGAGAACACGTCTGAGTCCATTTCACTTCTCTTTCTGATGAATAAAAACTAATAATTTGTAACTTCTTAAAATCAATTCACATGAATAAGTTTTGAATCCTCGAATCGCTTTTAGTAAATTGTTGGCGGGCTATTTCTCTGAGACTCTTTAGGAAGTAATTTTTTTTTAGAAATGCAGCAGTGCTCACATTATGGGTTTTCTTTAACCGGCAACGCAGGGCGAGAGTATATGGCATGTACCACAAGTGGAATGTGCGAAGAAACCCATTCTCACTTAGACTATTGCTGTGAAACCTTCGTCCTACCTCCAACTTTCGACGTGGACAAAAGATGCAAAAAATTTTTCCAGTACTCCTCTATCAAAGTCTTTTACATTTTATATATATAAGAGAAGGATCTCCAGCTTATTTCACACTCACAGAAAAACACGCTAAACATTTTATCTCCTTTTAAAATCCATTGCCCTGAACCAGATTTGAAACCGCGTACCTCGGATTCAGCGTGGTAACCGCGAGAACATCAAGGACGACATCCTCTAATCATGCCACCACATGTGTCAACATAGTCAATTCTGCTTTGTCGGTAAGATAAGTGGGTACTCTAACATAGATGTATCGGAGACATATCACGGACGTTCGTCAGTCGTAATATGACTGATTTGACAGGAGTTAAATGCAATTCAGTGATCATGTTTGCATATCTGTTCTTGTAGTGACACTTCGATGTGGTAATAGTTTTACTAATGCCCGGTTCTGCTACACTTCAGTTAAGAGTATGTTTGGTAACTGTTTTTATAAATTTAACTGCACTGATAAGTTTCAAGGTTCCGGATACTTAAATATAGATTTATCAGCGGTTACAACTGAAATTAACAGTGCAAATAACATCGTGTTTAGTGTTTCTCGTCATCCATAGATGTCTCCACTAGTATTTTCGTGGTTATCTTTCCTGTTGTATATAGTTACTTTAGCTTACAAGAAGATTTCTGTAGAAATATATCTGATAGGTGCAAGGCCTTTTACTGTAACTAATGAAACTTGTGTTAGGTGTATATGTATACAACTATCTCAGTCGTAATATACTTAAGGGAGGAGATGGCTAAAATTGAGGCGCTGGGTGTAATAACAAGTTGAAAACCCATGTTTTGAGCAAAACAATGTCAATGTTTTAGAACAATGTACAAATTGTATTAGTAAATGTACTGGCATAATTTGTTTTTCTAATATTTTAGACTGTATAAGTTATTCAAATCCAATAACACTTATAATTTAAACACAATTATTTGTAAATTAAGTATGGAACACTTAAGCAGTAATTGCATAGAAAGTCTGAGACTTCGTAAATTGGAGTTCCTAGGCAATAAAACCAGAACAAAACTGTTATTTCACTAACATATATGAACTTTATTAATACAAAGACTTCAGCTTATCAAAATAATACAAAATAAGAATTTTTAGCCTATAAACCTTTAATTTTTATGGAAATACACTGTAGAAACAAAATAAGATTTGTTTTAAATTTCTAATAAGAAAAATGGGATATATATTAAGAAACTCTGTTCTGAAATTATGTTATAGATGAAAACTCATTTACTATAGTGTAAAACATTCTCATTCATGTTCCCTAATTTCACTTTCAGGATGATGTTCATTCAGCAATGGTTCAGAATCCAAAATATTTTGAAGATAACGTGCATTTTCTGGTTTAAAGAATTTAAATAATGAAATAATATCATTTTTCTTTCATAATTTTATGCCAGGACGAGGATTTTTTTAGATTAAGTTCTTCTTTGGTATATTATGCCTTTGTCGTAATCAAAAACTGAATGGCTGGGAAATGGTATTGTAATTATATGATACTGCAAGACCCTGATGCATTAAACATGAGTGTAACATACGAACTTATTTTTGTATTGCGAATTTGAAACCATTTTACGTAGCACATCACTTCACATACAGTTTAGAGTCAAAGAAATGAAATACAATTTTTACAATCGATACAGAAGACATGGAAGGTTACGAAAATGCCATCGCCTGTTTAACGAATTAAGTGGAGTTAAGCTGTTGTTGCACCCAGAGTTTCAATTGATCTTTCATGTGTTTTTATGCTAGAGATTTGTTTTCTTACACATATTCCTATTGATGTCAAGAATTATATATTTAAGTTTAATGTTCATAGGTTCAGTAACATAGGTTAAGGGTGTTTGAGAATAAGGTGCTTAGGAAAATATTTCGGGCTAAAAGGGATGAAGTTACTGGAGAATGGAGAAAGTTACACAACACAGAACTGCATGCATTGTATTCTTCACCTGACATAATTAGGAACATTAAATCCAAACGTTTAAGATGGGCAGGGTATGTGGATAATAATAAAATGCATTTGAGGGAGGTGGGATATGATGATGGAGACTGGAATAATCTTGCTCAGGATAGGGACTAATGGCGGGCTTATGTGAGGCGGCAATAAACCTCCGGGTTCATTAAAAACCAGTAAGTAAGTAAGTAAGTTTATAGGTTCAGTATTTGAAGAGCTGTTTTAATTTTAAGAACAATAACATGCATATTTTAAAAAATACTAATCTTTCCCAAATTTTATATATCATCCCTGAAAAGTTTCACTAGACCTATACCTTTGATCCCTTTAAAAAGTACCTATGTTCCCACGTTAAGGAAGATAGGGCAAGTCACCGTCGTAGCCTGTAGCGCGTTTGCCTGCTAATCCGGAGCTGTGCTTGAGCGTCGGTTCGATTTCCGTTTAGGCTGATTATATAATAATAATAATAATAATAATAATAATAATAATAATAATAATAATAATAATAAAATACTAATAATAATATTGTTTATTTCCAGAAAAATACAATACAAAGAAATTGTAAATTAACAAATTTCTAGCACTCCCCTGAAAGAGAGTGTTCTCATGCTGAGGGCATGATTCAATATATAATAAATTTACATGCAGAAATTACAATCCAATAGAATAAAAACATTATATTTGCACATAACAAATTGCTTACACACATTTTAAAATGTCAAACTGTTGGAAGTAAATAGATGTGGCTATTTCTTTATTAATTTGTTATGAATTCTAGGGCCGATATTAGTACTATAATTGGGATTTTTTATAATGTGGATATCAAGTAATCATATGGCGAATTCCCTGCCTCATCTGGCAAGAAATATCATCTCGATGTTACCAATTACATTGATGTTAAATAACCTACTACTTGATAAAACGTCCTTAAATAACTACCTTAAAATTCCGAATAGTCCTTTATTCTCAGGAGGAGTTTGTAGTCTGTAAAACATGTTACTGTTTCGCTAAACCAATGAAGTAAAGTTTTTTATTTATTTTTAGAGTAATTAAAATGCGAGGTTATAACTCCAATATTGTCCGATGATAACATAAAATTGTGACTAGGATCCCGAGGGTTTCATGGCTCTGTCAGGACTGGGGCAGGATGGCCCACTTGTCAGTGTCTAAGTCATGAATGGCTCTCGGTTCATCTGTCGGAACCAGACAGTCTAGGATGCAATGCAAGTACAGGGTCCACCAATTAACGTTTCCCATTTTAAGTCTGTAATTAGCTATGCATGCATCATTTAAGGGGGTAGGATTTTATGACTGTGATTGGGCTTAGCATGGCCTTGGATTTAGTTAGCCATGTAACGATGACCTTTGCAGCAGCGCATTTTCTACGTACAACATTATTTATCAAGCAAGTCAAGTGTGGTTGCACAGAGCGAATTTCGGCGGATATTTGATGATAATCGACAACGTGGAAATGAACCGTCATGAAAAATAATTAGTCGGTAGCGTCAAATTGGATCTGTTCAAAACAAACCTCGTGTTCGAACGAAAACAACGTGGACACATGAAAATATTGAATGTGTTACTTCTCTTCAAGTTCGTGACAGGCAATGGCCCTCGATATCCCCAGACCTCACTAGACTTATTTTTGTGAGAGTACCTGAAGGCTAAGTTCTACGCTCGTAGACTCACTGATATCAACAGCCTCAAAAATGCAATTCGTGAGGAAATTGCTGGTGTCACGCCATACACTTTGCAGAGAATATTGACTAGAGTAGACGGCAATTCGGAAGGCGGTAGTCTGCTGGCGTTTGCGTCAAGAGAGACAGATAGAGCAAGGCAGCGTACAAAATTTCCACATCGTACTTCAAGCGCACGTGCAATACAAATAGCGCAGAAGAGACTTTAGATTATCAAAAGACAATAATGACCTTAGCCATTGATTACTGTAAGCATGACACCAAACAAACCCTCTTTCCTTCACTAACAATATTCTTTGCACGTTCTCAATCCCACACCACACACTTCTGCAGTCGTTTCTTGCGCGTTGGCAACATTGCAGTCAACGTCAAGATAGCCGGCAGCGTTCTGCTCGTCAAAGTTTTTAAAATAATTATATACCTTAAACACTATTTTCCACGCCTGTCTGTGAAATATTTGTCTTTTTACAGTCTCTTATTCCATTTATTTATCTTACACATGCACAGTAAATGTTAGTTTTATTATTCAATGTATTGAAACACTCACACGTGAAAAAACGAACACTGGAAGTACTTGTTACAGACTGATTCTGATTGGTTCTACTGTACAAAATTTTTGACGTCATATACCAGAAATGCTACGGCGCATGTAGCAGCTGACCGCCTTCCGAAATGCCGTCTAGTCTAGTGTACAAAGATTACAGCAATGTATTGACGCTAATAGTGGACATTTTAGGAATGAAATTTAAGAAAAAATAAGCCAATAATCTGTAAATGCAAGACTAAACAAAGTCTATGGTTTGTAATTTTTTTAAACAATAAATAAGTTATGCTATTTTTAAAATAAGAAACGATAATTGCCGGACCTTGTCTGAGTACAAGAATCCTTCCCGGATCCGGCCCTTGAAAAGCCAAGCCATCTCTTTCTTATATTCAACAAACATAACCATTATGGTTCAACAATCTATTTAAAAATTATCTGACGAATTAATTAAATTGAAATTCAGGAAGGGGGCACAACAACTTTCAAGATCTCTTACACTGACCCTTGAAATGGGACACATTTTTAACCCACACCAGTTGCGTACCCAGTTTTCGAGTACGTAACGCCACTCGTTACTTCCTTACTGCGTTTCCAGCCGGCGTTCGGTGAATGCTTGTGAACGATATTTGTCGCCGAACGGTCGTACTCTTGTACGAAAACAAACGCTGCACCGTGAACTTAACCCGAGCTATGGTAATGATATATTGGTTTTTGAAGAAATTATGGTGAAATGAGTCCGGCCAAATGTTATTCAGTTATATCTCGCGAGTTAATCGAGAGGAAACCAGGATTTGAACCCGGACTGTTCGTTTCATACTCAAACATGTTAACCGCTACTCCACAGCGGTGGACAATTATGCAAGAAGATAAACTAGTTAACACGAACGCATTTCAGACTATGGTTGTTGAAAGAAATATATTTATTTTATCTTTTCCCTTACCCCAAGTAATTTTCTTGCCGAATTTTTCTCCACTAGGCATAATAGTGAAAAGTTTAACAATATTTGCAGGGATTGAACCTAGTAATCCGGGACTTATTGCAAGTATTGTAATCAATGTTTGTCATTTGAATGTATTCACCGATAGAGGCACATATAACAATTTAAACTTCTTTCAAACTGCTTGGCATATATGCTAACTCACCTGAAATATTATTTTGGAATTAAGTAGGTGCCATTGGAACTTCAAATGTTTTACTTCATAATAATATGAAACACATTTACTTTCATAACTCAATAATCGTCCTACGTCTGACAAAAAACAAAGTTGTGTCCTTGTCTCTGACGAATCTATTTATAACCCCTGTTACATTTTCATGGACGGGTAATATTTTGTAGTAAGTGTACGAGCGTTTAAAAGCATTTTTCCCCTCAGACAATGTTATTGGTTTTGTTGGAGTTAGAAAATAAAAGAGGTTTCACTGTGTATTCATAAACCTTAAACCAACATTCACCTACGTCGTATTGTTCTTCTTTTAATAATAAAAATCATTACCTTGAAAGCTGTCACGGAATTCGCATCCACAATATACTTGAACCGAATGGCTTCTCCTTTTAAGTAAACAACGTTCGTTGAGATCAATTCACGTTCCTTTTCTACAAAAACGAATAATTCTATGTGTTTCATTTTTCCATTAAAAATAATTATAGATGATATATATATATATATATATATATATATATATATATATATATATATATACATCGCTTACTGTCAGTCAAAAGACTGAAATGTTGGATTTACATGTCGTTTACCCAGGTTCATATCTCGTAGATTTCAAATATTATCTGTAACAAAATCTGTGTGAAGACGGTTATTTTTTACTGCTATGTTCTCTGTCATTACTTCAATAAAATTAATGGAATGGAGTTTTATTCAGAATTGTTCACTTACAAATGACGTGTTTCTGAGTGCGAGTGTTTCTGAACCTTAATTTTTCTGACCTCATACAGTTTAAATAATTCGTAACTCACTGCGACCGATCCATCGCCCAGGGAAATGTTCATATAAGTGAGCTGCTACTACACAAGAAAGTGAATATTACAACCATAATGAATATTTGATATGTATTTGTCAGCTAACTTTAAAACTTATAGTTGTGTTACGGTGTACCTTCGCATTTCTCCTTTTCGATCTACCGTCCCTTTATACCTACTACTCTTTTCTATTTATATATTAATATACCAAGTATTTGTTCATTACATCCTGCTCTTCTGTTTAACTGAATTGTTATCTATCCTCTTCTATTCTCACTCATACCTAGACTGTTTCCCTTCTGTTTCTCGCTTTCCTATTAAATATTGTATATTCCTTTTCTTATTAATTTACATTATTTATTTTCTTCTCTACTCTCAAATCTACTTACTCTTAATCATTCTTTTCCATCTATTTTCTGCTAAATGAATTGTCTACAGTTCCCTTTTCTCATTTATCTTTTCCTTAATGAATATACATACGTTGTCTGGTCTCTAAACGAATGGTGAAATGTGGATGTTAAGCCTAATCATTAACAGATGATGTCACCAAACCTCTTCCCACATTTTAGCTCACAACGAAATCCTACTCCCGTTGGTGAGGCCACACTATTTGTATTAAGACGTTACAGTTTACAAGCGTAGTTCACAGTACGGATCCATGTTCATATATAGCAAAATGGAGTATAGCACCGATACCTGAATCGTGAGTGATACTTCAATTATCCTCACAACTTCTTTTAATTTCCTAGTATTCGAAAAGCTATACCTCCTTAAGTGTTTAGGAGTACCATCAGACCTATGTTCATGTGACACTATTTTTATCAAAATGATTTATAGAACAAATATCTGAAGCGAGGGTCATACTCCATGATTAGCTTGTATAACATTATGTGTGTATCCAATGTCTACCCACCTCATTTGAGTGATTCGGGTTCCACATATTGCTGGCAGATGGCAGGACTGTGACCCATTTTTAAGATGCATACCATTTTGGCCACGGTGATGTATCTGTGAAGAGCAGTGTACTAGGGGGTGAGTGCATGTGTAAGTTTTCGTGTAAGAGTATTGTAGGGAATGAGTGATGATGTTGACGATGAGGAAGAGAGAAAGGAAAATCCGGTGCCGGCACGTAGCTTTCTCCTGTTGAATAGCTCCAAGGGAGCCGTCACTCTTTTAGTCCCCGTCCGACGAATGGCTCACTATCAACAGTGGCATATGCCTCCTCTCTATATAATAAGAAAGAAGTACGCAGAAACGTGCAATTAGTTTTGTATGAGTTATTTCTCTTTGCTATATTCCACCAGTAACTTCGTTCTATTCACACACCTACTAAAGTGATATTTTGGACACGTTCTCTCTATATACACTGCGGAGAGATTTGGGATTTAACTCAAGCATATTGATGCACAATCTAGTGATTATGGGTGCTATGCATAGACATTTCGCTAGCCCGCGCTACGAGCGTGCTAAACTAACCCCGGCTATCGACTGATTATTTGTACAGGATTCATATCTTATCCTATTGCTAACACTGGTTTATGAATACGAAAAACGTTAGTTCGCTGATCATCCACCGGAAGCCCGCGCTAAGAATGTCTATGAATATGGCCCTTCAAGTTGTGCACCGCTGCCTCTCCTAGTCTCGAGGTAGAAATTTTACACGAAAATCTGACCCCGCCGGAAATCGAACCCGGGCCGAATAATCTGGAGGCAGACACGCTTCAAAAGCGCTAACTCGGCGGATTGTATAACATTATTCATTATATTATTTATACGAAATACTGAAAATATGTTTCCATAGACTTTCAAAATACATTTGCACCATTAGAATACATTCTGTTTATATTTATCATATTGAGAAAATAAACACAAAATAATTTTTTGCGTTGCGTAATCAAAATATGGCTAACGTAGCTTTAACTGTTTGCAGATGCCTATGTTTGGATGCGAGTTTCTAAGAATGTAGGCCTACTTTTTCTTTTCAATACTAATGTGATACACAGTGTTTTCTAGTCACATTCCAAGTATTATAGTAACTCCACGCAATAAAAAACGCACTGTGTATAAAATAGCCTCCTGAGTCCTGGAACATTTTTAAATTTATTTTTAAAGTTCAATATAACTCTACATTTAAAAAAAAGTCACTGAAATGAGGAAAAATAATGAAAAAATTCTGCAGGTTACGAGTAGGGCACAAATTCGGGTATATTATAGTACACTTTGGGTCTCTGTACACACATCTAATAAAATATTATTTTTTACCCTTAAAATATAACGTTTACTGTGTACTTATATGTTCTACGATGCCTTGGCCTTGAGATGCTGGTCGCCATTTTCATTTACAAATAGCTGAAACACGTACTGAAATGATTGAATCGATCTTCTTGTGCTTCCTGTAAGTCCCAAGAGATGTCAGGAGTTTGACAAACACAGGAAAGAAGCGATCGATAACGATTTCACCTTGTAGACGATTTGAAACTAAATGCATGTATGAATTATAGTATACTATATGCCTTGACCCAGGAGGATAGAAAAAAATACACAAATAGAATCTCACGGTATACCCTCTTAAAAATGAAGAATTCCCTAGATATTGATAAACTTATGCCATAAACATAAAAATGGAACAAGATATAAAAATTAACAAGAGGAACCTTGAGTTGTCGAGCACAAACACTTTTCACAGTTACCCGGGTACGAACACATGACTTCGTGATCTCCTTTCTGCCATGAATAAAATTCAAAAACTGAACTCAACGAAACAGTCAGTAGCCTAAGTTGTAACTACCGTCCTCTATAAAATCGGACTTAAATTTGGTTTAAAGTTGTATCGCTTTTATTCAGTTTGATTCAACTTCAGATTTTTCGTCACTTTAGAGTTCAAAGCAAGGATAAAGGCTCTGTACTTTAGACGTCGATCAATGCGAGAGATATTCAAAACACGAAGTTAGGTATAATGCGATCATTATCCGATATCTTACAAGCTGCTTTATGAATTATGCAAAACGTTTTTTAAAGACTCTAATGCTCTGATTTCTAAATACGATATACGCTTTCAGTGATGCGACCGACTCCTTTAATCTCATAGCCAGAACTTCACAGTAACTTCGCGTGAATTTTTTATGAAACACTGCTTTATTCATAGATATGATTATTGCATAACTGTTACAAACCAACTCCAACTCTGCATTTGTTCTCGTTGGTCTTCGTTGAATCATCTTTTTGCCTTTTTTCGTTATCCTATTTCCTATTATCGTTCATGCTTTTTTTCCTCTCGCATCTATGTTCCTATTATTTTTTGTACTACTCTTATTTCTCTACATTGCCAATTTCATATTTTTATTACCAATATATTTAAACTTAGTCATCTCGTTATTTAAATTCTTGTTCCTATTCGTCATATTGTGTTTGTCTGTCTTCTTCTCCTTCCTATTGTTCGTTTTCTTATTCTTGTTCATTTCCTTCTTCGGGTTCGTTTTATTATTCTTCTTCGTCATCTTGTTCTTGTTCGTCTTCCTTTTTGTTATTCGGCTTCTTGTTTCTTTCCATCTTCTTATCCCTGTTCGGTTTACTATTCTTATTCGTTTTCTTATTCTTGTTCACTGTCTTGTTCTTGTTTATTTTCATGTTCGTCTTTGTCTTCTTGTTCACGTGCTTCCTGTTGTTCGTCTTCTTTTTTAACTTTCTCTAGTTCTCGTTCGTTGAGTTGTTCTTGTTGGAATTCTTGATCTCTGATGTTTTGTATATTTGTTTGTCTTCTTGTTCTTGGTTGTCTTTCCATTATTGTTCATCTTCTTGTTCTTTTTCGTCTTCTTGCTCATCTTTGTTTTCTTGTCCTTCTTTTTGTCTTGTTCGTCTTTTTGTGCTTCTTTGTTTTGTTGTTCTCGTTTCACTTCTTATTCTTGTACGTATTATTTGTGTTCTTGGACTTGTTCTTGCTCGTCAACCTTGTTCTTTTTCCACTTCTTAATTTTCTCAGATGTTCTGTATTTGTTTGTCTTCTTGTTCTTGCTTGTGTTCGTCCTCTTGTTCCTCTTCGTCTTCTTGTTCCTCTTCGTCTTCTTGTTCCTGTTCGTCTTCTTATTCCTGTTCGTCTTCTTGTTCGTGTTCGTCTTCTTGTTCGTGTTCGTCTTCTTGTTCCTCTTCGCCTTCTTGTTCGTGTTCGCCTTCTTGTTCGTGTTCGTCTTCTTGTTCCTCTTCGTCTTCTTGTTCGTGTTCGTCTTCTTATTCCTGTTCGTCTTCTTATTCCTGTTCGTCCTCTTATTCCTGTTCGTCTTCTTGTTCATGGCTTGTTCATGTTCGTCTTCTTGTTCCTGTTCGTCTTCTTGTTCCTGTTCGTCTTCTTGTTCCTGTTTGTCTTTTTATTCCTGTTCGTCTTCTTGTTCGTGTTCGTGTTCGTATTCCTGTTGGCTTTCTTTTTCATGTTCGTCTCCTTGTTTTGTTCATTTTCTTGTTCTTGTTTGTTTTTCTTCTTTCACTTCTTATTCTTGTCTTGTTCGTCTTCTTGAGTTTCTTCGTTTTGTTGTTCATGTTTGTCTTCTTGTTCTTGTACGTCTTATTTGTGTTATTTGACTTGTTCTTGCTCGTCGAATTATTCTTGTTTCACTTAATCTCCTTAGATGTTTTGTATTTGTTTGCCTTCTCGTTCCTGTTCGTCTTCTTGTTCCTATTCGTCTTCTTGTTCGTGTTCGTCTTCTTTTTCATGTTCGTCTTTTTCTTCCTGTTCATTTTCTTGTTTTTGTTTGTTTTTTCTTCTTTCACTTCTTATTCTTGTTCGTTGACTTGTTCTTGCCCATTATTTTTATCGTGCTCCGTTCTTGCTCAAAATCTTGGTCCTTTGAATAATATACTTTTTACTTTTTCTATTCAATCATAATGTAGCTCTTGATGATCTTGTTCTCGCGCATTATCTTGTCGCTGATCTCATTACCTTGTCCTTACTTCACCATCTCATTCTACCTCATTATTTTTTTATCGTTTATCATCCTTGTTGTTTTTCATAAACTTGTTCTGTCTCGTTCTTCTGTTTATCACTTATCTTTCTTTCATATTGATGTCTTTCCTCTTTAGTTTACAACCTGCTTATTACTTTTTTGTTATACAGTATACACGATGTGTGCTTTCAAAGTAGTGACTTCTGTAACCTCATTGCCTTGACTGTACAGGAAATTTGTATGAAACTTTAATGCAGCCCTTGCGATATTATTCATAGCATTGATTATTGTGTACATGTTGACAAAAGTAGCAAAATTATAGGCTTGCACGGAGGCTATTAGTGGATATAATGAATTTAACTACGTCATTTCTCTTGAAACAGCTGCCTGTCGAGTCTCCTGGGGTGATAAAACACCTGTTACCGGCTACTGAGGTAAGTAATTATCTTGCAAGCTAACTAGTATTTTGGGTTAATGTACCTTTAAATGAAGATGCCTTCCATTTTTCGCTTGAATGCATCTACAAGAGTACACCAAGGAAATCGCCTTTTGTGCTTGTCTTCGCAGCAAAAAGTAATTGTGGATGCTTTCAGAATTAAGACGTTTTAAGGGAGGGATACTTACGACAAGTTGTCTTTGAATTTTGCAAGCTCTACTCTCTATATCCGCCAGCTTATGTGTTTCCTTCAATTAGCAATTATAGTAAAGTGCAACAGCATATTCCCGTTTAATTACCGCAGTAGAAAATATGGAAAGAACTTAATTAGAACAGCGCAGTCTGAAACCTAGGTCTTAGACAGAGCGAAGGTATTTTATAATTTGTTACAAATGAGTGCTTTAAGCGGAAGAGGTGCCTATGTACGGTATGTATAAAACTAAGAGTCGTGCACAACTGGTTACGAAAAATAGAAATTATATATTCCTATTGAACGCCTGGCGCTATAGTCAGTATGCAAAGCTTTCCCATCTCACGGAGTGTCTCAGGTCCGGTTTATCGAATATTCGGGTTGTGTCTCTCTCTCTCTATATGGGTGGACGGCAAAGGCAGACCACATTGAGCCATGCAGTACTTACAAGAGCCCTTGCTAGGATCCGTTTATCATCGTGTATGCCTACCATTTAATTGATAATTCTTCCTCTCTCTGTACATTCAATCAATCAATCAATCAATCATCCATCGATTCATCCATCATCCATTAATCCATCCATCGACTCATTGATTCATCCATACATCGATTCATTGATTCTATCATGTATGGATTTATTGATTGGTTAAAACATTGATTCATTAATTGATTCATTCATGGATTCTTTGATTGATTCATTTATCCAGTCTAGGTATTACAGTTGGGTACATTCAATGGCAACAACATGCTTCATCAAAGTACATGAATTTGAGCTTCAGAGTACTTATCAATAACATTCTATCTTCTAAAAAAAATTATTTATTAATAAAATAATAAAGCAGCTCTTTAGAGTCATTAAAAGGCATTATATATTAACAACTATTGTTTTAGAGGTATGCATTTTGAGTTCAAAAAATAAATATTACACTATAATATAGGCCTATGTACTTATTTGATCGTCTTTAATAAGTAATTGTAATTTATTTTATTCTTACATTTCCTTACACATCAGATTTCATATTCAGCATTACACTTATTTCCTTTGTTGTTACTAGTGTCCATTTGTTCATTTATGTATTAGTTACTAAAATAAGTGTATTAAAATGTCCAATAAATAATTGTAAACATATATCAAGCAAACCCATTTTTAATAAGACAAAGTAAATTTCCTTTAATTGTTACTCCGTTTGTGTACTCAGAAAATGTCGGTTTTATGTATGATGAAGTGCGCCTGGTGTTCTGTTTACCTGCAAAACGTAAGGGGTAATCAGTTGAAAACCGACCTTGACGAATGTTCGTTCTCTAACCAGTCGAAATTAAACTGTTGTAAGCGCTATTTTGCAGCTCTCTGATTGAAATTTCTTAATTTCTGAAGGAAGAGTTTACTCGCAAAAACACTTACCCAAGCCAATATTTAGTAATATTTGAACTGACACTAGAAAACTGTTTTGGAATATGCACAGATACGCATATTTGTCTGTCATTTTCCCCACCTTTTAACAATAGCGCTTGGGCTTTGTACCGAAATAGACGGTGATACCTATATACGACTAAACTACAGTGACAAGTTTGACCACAGCATGTATTAAGCGCCTGATTAAAATTATTTTTGTCCAGAAGTAGTGGGTACGAAAGAATTGTATGTTTGTTCCGAACGCACCTCAACCTAAAATTATATTGTGCTTGCCGATCGGATTTGTGATAGTGAACTGGAATTCGTAGTAGTGAAACTTGTACAAAAATTATTTTCATTCCTGATACATAGGTTTACACTTACAGGAAAGCTTACAGTATGTGTACTCCTAACCAATATTCAGTAATTTTTTACTAATCCAGAGTCGTTCGTAAATGATACCACGGGACGTATAGGAACATCGCCTCCGACAGTGCGCTTGTCATTAGTGTCCATGTTCAAGGGCGTTTGCCGGGTGTTGCATGCGTGCATTTCTCCTCAGTCTGTTCTCAGCTACTGAAAGGAATGCTCATTCATGTAGAATATATTGCAAGTATTTGTGTATTTTTGTCTAAGTGACATTTCGTCATAGTGTAGTGTAAGCCATTGTGTCTTTTATAATTGTTTGAGAATTGTACATAGCATATTGCAGTGAAGTTTCGTAGATTTAAGTTAAACAAAACTACCATAGAAGTAAATTTCCGACAAGTAATTTGGAAGATTTCGTAACAAGTGATTAGTCGAGTACTTTATAACATTTTTCGTAGATATCAGAAATTTATTGAAACAGAAACAGGACGCTTTTAACATATCTTGTGACACAAATAAGATGCACTTGTATTTATGTGTAAGTTGGAATGACGTTTTTGAGTATTCCACAGTGTCCTGGAACTTGATATTTTGAAAGTTATTAACTACTAGTACATACAGGTTCCATCATCAGTGCTGAGAGGCAAGAAAAGGAAATGTCGCCTACTTTGTTGCGCTCGTTATGACACGTTAACAGAGTACTTTTTTAATTGGGTTATTTTACGACGCTGTATCAACATCTCAGGTCTGAATGAAATGAAGGTGATAATGCCGGTGAAATGAGTCCGGGGTCCAGCACCGAAAGTTACCCAGCATTTTCTCGTATTGGATTGAGGGAAAACCCCGGAAAAAACCTCAACCAGGTAACTTGCCCCGACCGAGATTCGAACCCGGGCAACCTGGTTTCGCGGCCAGACGCGCTGACCGTTACTCTACAGGTGTGGACTTATCAGAGTAGGCGACCTCTTTGGTCTTACCTACCTTTCCTTATGATGTCTATACAGGGTTTTTCAGAAGTAATGGTAAAAAATTTAGAGATGAAAAATAAAAGCGAAGAGGAACAAAAAAGTTCCTGTAAATATGGATCCGCAACTTACGAGATAATGCCATTTTGTGCTGGTTGTGCTAAGTACAGATTCCAACAGAAGCAGTGACAATTTTATTTAAATTATCATTCACGGGGCAGTAAAAATCATAATTTTAGCTTCAATACACAGAAATGTGATGAAACACACACAAAAGAAACTTTTGTGTTCGAATAACGTTAAAGTTTGTGGATAAACAAGGTACAGTAAAGTGTGAACATGTTAACAGAAGAATTTTACAGTAGGTATTCAAAATGTTGATCATTCTTATGAATGCATCTGTCTAGTGACCCAAGAATGCAATCTAACAATCCGGAGTAATTCATTTGATGGAAGGCATCTACTATCCGATGCTGCAATTCTTCAAGGATTTAAATACTTGATCTAGATACAGGTTCTCTATCTATTTACCGTTCACCATATCATCTATTTAGATATCGTCTCACACTTAGAAGGAAATGGGATGGGGAGACATTCGAAACATGAATATTGTCGCTTTAGCATATGCAGGCTCTCGGTTCAATAGCGGCCCCAACCAGCAAAAGAAGTTGTACTGTAATTTTTCTGCTTCATTTCGCTTCTACTTCTCATCCCTAAATTTTTATCAACACTTTTCAGACACTCTGTATGTAGTTCCATTACGTTGGAATTGTTAAGTTTCAGGAAATAGTGGATTATCCAAAGCCCATTTTTGTTGTCAGTCACCGTCAAAGCCAAAAATGCATACATTTGTAAGTTCTTTGTAAACATTTTCCGCAATAAACAGTTTTCAGAAACTAAAGTTACTACCGTAGAAACGGCGGTCGACTTTGCGGTAACTGTGACAGTCATATACCGGAAAATGCTTCAGAACATGCGGTGCGAGGGAAGTGTTACATATATAGATGATCCTGTATTAGAGCAAATCTATTAAATATACAGTGTATACGGTACAAACTGTCAAAATTATATAGACTCTACATAACGGTGTACTGAAGAAAATGTGTAGAGAAATTCAATTAATTCTTATAATTTTATTTTTAATTTTTAAAATGCTATATATTTAAGACTGAAAATTTTCTAATTATTTGTTTACATTTCGAAAGAACATGAATACGATTACCAATGACCTTGCGCCCAACACTTGCCAATAAATAACAGAGTAACAAACGAATGCTTCAGCGTACATATCGGGAAAAGTAAATAATGAATCTGTACTATCATGTTCAAAAACGTTAGGCTCAAAAACATTTTTTTTTCTGAAAAAAACCTTGACAGTTATAAAAAAAAATATTATTTTACTTCTTTCTTAAGCTATCATGCTCTACAACAAGCATTTTTGGCACTTTATATCGTTCACAAATTGTATATTAATCTTATATAGATATATTAGCATCTACTTATACCGCACAACTTATAAATAAAGTGAGAAATCTGATTACACAGATTAAAAGGTCTACTATTTTAAACAATCCATAAACCGCAAATTTATATTCCTCTATGAGTATATATTACAGTCTTTCATTTATGTCTTTTGAGTAAACAATAATCGAAAACGTCATTAGCAACTTCAGAAAAGTTGTGAATTGTTCTGAAGCATACAAAATGTAGTAATGAGAAAGGGTTGTCTTAGTGAAACGATTTTCGAAATAATATTTTCTAGCTTTCCATAAAAAAATATGGTTATACTATAACTTTACTGTCTGTTGTAAGTATAATTTATTTGAGAATTGCGTAAAATAAAACCCTATAACTGTTCAAAATTGTAGACGTGCAATTAGAAACAGAAGCAAGAGGTCATAGGAACAAGTGACGAAGCAAAATAAATAATTTATGCTTGGGTAGTTGTATTCCAGTGGAAATTGTTTCTCTAGGGAGCCTTCGACGTATAGATGGGTTTCTTGAGAACATTCTGAGAAGTAAGGGAACCTTTTTATAGCCGGGGATCGAATTCCAATCATTCTCTCTAAAGGTAGTTACTCCACTAATTGAACTATCTAGTCTCATTTGGAGGGGAAATTGTTTAAGCTAAGCGGAGAAGAGTACCGCCCAGGGCCACGGCCGTGTCTGTCTGGAACATCTTTAAACTTTTAACCCCTTTGAGGGATTTGTCAAAGTTTTGCATGGAGAAAACTCATAGTGGAAACTTTTGATAAAATGTACATGCTAGCATTATTTGCCACTTAGAAGTTGCTTCAAGACCAACATAAACTCTTTTGTTTTTCTTTCATTTTGTCTCAACACATAAATGGAGTACAAACATGAAACTATGGAAACCTGATTCACATGCATTTCTTGACTGTCTGCGTATTATTTGTAGGTAAAGGAGAAAGTTACTACGTGTAGTCTTATTTTAATTCCTCTCTAAAACTATCACAGTCTTTGTAATTAGATGTTTGAAGAAGAAAAAATCCCATTCTTTGTACTGTCTCATTGCGCCCAATGATTACTTAATTTTTTTTATTATTTAGTTGTTATTAGTGTGAAAGGTATAATCTTTGTCCCAATCAAGAATATCTCTGTTGTATTGGAGACACACCAACACGCAAGTGTCCAATGTGTATTCTAATATACAGAATGTAACTGAATTCTTGTTATATACAGCGTCACCGGTTTTGATTCTATACTTCACATCCAACACAGCAGGCGAGACTTGCTAAGCATGTTATGGCATTCCAAACGTTACTGCTATCCCTGATCACTGTATGCCAGATTGCTCAGCCCTATAGGTTTGACGGCAACAACTTTTATCAAGTTTACTATACTGCCATCTAGCGACAGCAGAAGAAATCATGTCATAACTCCATTTGAATTGCATGGAGCAACTGTACTTCCATCTATTGGTTGTTTTAAGTCTACGATGACGATCCTGATGGTTGTTCTCTGCCATATGTTACCGTTTTTAACATTACAATGGCCAATCTGTTATATACTTGATCAGGGCCGCTACATAGGTTTGGAAAAACAATGTAGCTCTTCGTCTTTAGTTTATGTTTAAGAATATGTCTTTACCACGCACTACAGATTCTGTTGATATCGAGTTCAGGTGCATGTGCCACTAGCTATATTGTTCAATTGTGTAGTTCTATAATTTTTACAACTTCCCCATGCTGCTTCTAAATTAAAAGGAAAAATAGGCTATTAAATAGCCAGAGACAGGCTACTTACAGAAATATTTCATATCTTGCTGGTAGTAATTTACTGTATGTAATTAGTGTTTATAATGAAGATTATACATACACGTGGTACATACAACGTTTTACGCTATTCTGGCACTAAAATATGTTAAAAAAAACTATTATAAACTTACAGAATGTAATGTTAGGACGTAGTAGAGATATGAGTACTGGATATGACGTAATATATTGTATGGTTGCTAAGTAACCCTTTTCTTAGATAATGTTATTTTGTTGTTGTTTTGAAGCTTTTCTTACAGGTACGTTGCATAAAATTGTGTTGTGAAGGCGGTGATGACGCCATAGAACACTAGTTGCTAGGTAACCTTTTCTGTCACCAGTGCCAGAATTAGGCCAATTGTGCAAGGTTTCTAGCGTCATAACAAGCGTGTTTTAATGCTAGGTTAGTACAAACATTATTTCGAAAATACAACATCATATTCTTCCTTCCTTGCTCCTTTATACATGGTGATCAAATGTAATTCATAATAAATTTGCAATTAAAATATTGAGTGAAGGGATTTTAGAGAAAAAGCTTAGACACGTCGAACCTTGCATTTAGGTAGGAAATTTTTTATTTAAACAAAATATTTTTTCGAATTTTTTGGAGCTAATTACATCATCAAGAACATGTTTAAATGACACATTCATATTTTAATATCATCTGAAAAAGCATTATTTTTATGCAATCCTTCATTTGTTTATACAGAAGCGCTATGGTTATGGTTATTATGGTAAACATTTTATTATTAATATAGTTTGTTAGTCTCTGTGTTGTCAGGACAGTTTTATTGATGAAATCAACAGACAAATAAGTTCTTAACCAGCAAATGAGAAAACTGAGGTGCGGTAATAATAAAGATGATGACGATGTTGAAGATGGTAGGATTTGATGACAAGACGGTCATAACAAGAGGCATACACATTTTAACATAACTCATACAAATACGATGAAGAATCGGTGGAGCCGAGAAAAATTATCTCCGGCACCGGGATTCGAGCCCGGCTTTTCAGCTCTACGTGCTGATGCTCTATCCACTAAGCTACACCGGATTCCAATTAATATGCCGGATTGACTCCTCTCAGTTTAAGCTCCACCTCTTAGTTTCCCTTTACTGTCCAACTCTTATGCACTGTGTTACAGATGTGTGACAGTGGCACAATATCCAGCACACTAACGTGCAGAGGTGCATTCATTACGAGTAACTAAGTGGCCGGGATCCGATGGAATGAGCGCCGTATTAAATCACAAAGTAATTAGATACGCATATCATATTATAGCAAAGTACCGAAGTTCATATGATATTTCCATGTAGAATTCCTGTAAGGAAATATATGTACTTCAGTACATCGATATAATATCATATAAATACGCCATCAATAAAATTTCTCAGTCAACTGTGAGTACAATAGAATGAAGTATTGCACAAAAATATACTATTTCAAATTATTAGAAAACTAACATGTTGTTGTGATGTTTATGAATACTCTTCATGGCTCAGTAACCTGCACAATATTAGCCGCAAAAATATTTGGTTTCGTAACAATATTTATGTCTAAATTAGCTACAAAGTTCGCCATGACTGAACTTTCTGTCCAAAATTTCCTCATTGAAATTTTTCACTGCAATTGTGCATTGAAAAACCTGCGTATCTTCATGAAGGAAAGAATAAAAAGAATCATTTTCTATATCATTTTACATAACGATTTATGAATTACAAAGAACCTAAGAAAGCGAGTAGTCTGGCGATGCTTCAAACTTAAAAAGTATTGAAATAACGTATTATGTGGAGGAAGGAACGTCATTTTGCACTCCCAGGAGACGCATAAAATTTCCAAACTTGACGACTTCGACAAATGAGTTTTATGTGGCGGAGAACCATTAACATATAGGCTAGTTTCCAAAGGAAATTAACACAATCATTTTTAAAGTAGTTTCACGTGTCTCGGAAAAATATAATAATTTTTTTTCTGATAAAATTGAAAACCATACATGATATAAAATTTCTTGTTCATACCATACCATACACTTCTACAGAGAGAATGAACTGTCCTGTCTACGAGGTACAGAAATGAATAACAATGAAGACACTGTTGACGGTGAATACATGTCAGAAGTGGCTGAAATAGAGGATTCAATTCAAATTAATTAATTGCTACTCAAACCGGGGAAGCTTTTCGGCCCCATTCACTGAAGTTCCCCAGAGATTCTTCTCTCCATCTGGTTCTTGACGTGTTCTCAGTAGGTGGAGATAGTTGTCCAATTGGTCTTCCCGTTACAGTAGTGGTCTATCGAGTGGCATTTCTAATTTGAGACTGTTTTCTATTCGTTCAAAAAAGTGCAAAACCTCGTAAATCCTGAGAACGTTCTCAAAACTTACGAGGTTTTGTACTTTCGCCAATGCTCTTGTGTGCAGATTTTTCTAGTGCCGAAGTAGAATATTGACTAGCCGTCATAGTCATCGGCTTTTCATAAGTTTCACTACATCTGGATCTTTATGCAGAATTCTCAGTTTTATTCATTACTTTTTAGGATTGACAGTATACCGTTGGAATATTATTGTTGTTATTTCGACTCGTTCTTTTACAAAAATTTAAGTCGAATACATGTAAATTTAGAATTCCTGACAATAAAATGGTGATGTAATAATAATAATAATAATAATGTTTTATTTTCGCTGGTAGAGTTAAGGCCATAAGGCCTTCTCTTCCACTCAACCAGCCTTAATCAATACAATACATATTTAAATTGCGAATATTTACACTAAACTTAAAAGGTTCTCCAGCAATATTCTTCAGTTAAGTTTTAACGACTAGTAGATTACATATTTCTTTAAATTTAGATAAATTTATAAGGTAAAGTAGTAACTTAATTTATGAGCTAATGTAATTCAATCAATTATGATTAATTTGAGATTTGAGATAGCTAGTAAAATGATGAAAATTAATTTAATATAAGCTTACTAGAACTATGTTACAGGGAGAAATATATATATATATATATATATATATATATATATATATATATATATATATATATATATATAAGTTAAATTTAAAATATATTTCTATAATGAGAATATTAATGTAATTGCCATTAGAGGTTTTGTAAATCTTTTTAGAGAAATTAATGATAATAATAAAAATGGACAGATGTTAGTTTCATTATATGTTATAAATATTAATCAGTAATTAATTTGTTAACTAAGAATTTATGTAATTTTGACCTAAATGAAGTTACTGTCCAACAACCCCTTACATCACTCGGTAGCGAGTTCCAATTTCTAGCAACTGAAACTGTATAAGATGAAGAATATAAAGATGTCTTGTGGTAGGGTATACTGAGTAAATTGTTATGATGAGATCTTGTACTTAGCTGATGATATGCGGATAAATTTTGAAAACGAGAAGCCAACTAGATTGGGGTAGCGGTGCGCAGAATTTGAAATAAGAGAACAAGAGAATGCAGGGCTCGTCGATCACTTAGCCTTAGCCAAGACAGAGTTTGGAAAGACGGGGAAACATGATCATACTTACGAATATTACAAATATAACGGACGCACGCATTATGCACACGTTGTAGCCTGCTGTAACATGTATTGACGATGATTATTCCACTGGTTGAAAGAAAGAGAAAGTCGAATAGATTTAACTCTGCCATTTGAAATAAAACTTTACATTACTACTAATATTTGAAAGTGACTGTACTGTACAATCGGCTGCAAACCTGAAAACGGAAATATCACTGGTCTGGCTGTACGTAATGTCGCTTCGATAAGTTGCTGGTATGTAACTCGCAGTCAACCAACAATAATCCTATGCGTTAAAATCGTTGCTGCTAGCTGTAGGAAGAGTAGCTACAGGTTTTGATTAGGATCTAATGTAGAGATATGTACCATTTCCGCATTGAAAATCAAAAATATTTCATCTCATGGCTTCATATGAAGTTACTGGGCGGCTATAGTAAGTTAATTTATATTTGATTCTGTTATTGTTTCGGACATTGCATCATTTATTATAAGATTTGCTCGAAATGATGATCGCCAAATTATTTGGAAATATCGAGTCTGCGAAGAATTTTCTAGTACAGCCTGTAAAATTCCTGTCTTGCATCTCTTTCGATCTGCCCGGAATTCGTGCAACTAGGTCTTCCTTCAAGGAGATTATTTTAAACAGAACTCTTCATTCGACACCACAGAACCACAAACTTACTCAGCTTGCAGCACGGAGATAATGGGTCTCTATATATGAGTGCCTAATCAAATCTATATCCAGTCTGTTTCCTCTAGAAACTCTACGAGTTTGTAAATTGGTATCTATTTACGTCTGGTATAGTACCCTAGTTACATAATTCATCAGTCATACTATATATACAGGGTATATATGAAGATGACTCAATCGTTAAGGAGGTGATATAGCACCAGGCTTGCTGCCAAAGATATTAACACAACTTTTTTTCCGAATTAACCCTATATCCGAGTTGCGCGATGATAAACGATTCTTTGATTTTCATAGTCTGTGGCTTCATTTGTCGTTTTATTCCCCTAAGTATGTACTGCAATGATGTTTTAATGTATTTTGTGGTCTACATTCTGTTCCTGTAACTTGTAGCGATGAGACATGGTCCTGTTTTTGGCCCGCACGGTCTCCACATTTAACACCATTGGACTCTTACTATCTATTGGACTTCTTGAAAGAACGTGTGTACAGTTTTGAGATCTGGTCGCAAAGATTCACGCAGATGCAACGGAGATACGACAGAAGGGAATGTAGAATTTGCAATGAAAGACTAGACTGTGCACTTAACCTTTTGTAAATGAGAGAAGGAGACATTGTGAACACCTTCTCTGATAGAGAAATATGAGAGTAGGTTATGTGTACATGTTATTATTAATTACCCAAATAAAATACCGAATTAGTCCATAGAGCACGACAATCGTAGGAATGTTTATCATCGTGCAACTCGAGAACTGTAGCGAATTCTGAAAGATGATATTAATGTTTTTTGCAGCAAATCTGGTCCTGTTATCACCTATTTCATGATCATCCTTATATTTTGATACACCCTGTATTAGAAGAAAAAATTGATGTGCTAGACCTCCTTCTCATAAATGAAAATAATTACGTTTTAATTTTGAAACATTTAGACTTATTATGTTAATATTCACTCAAGGTTACATTACAAACATCTGAACACTGTATTGTACATCAAGTTAAATGAAATAATTCCCAACTCATTAATAATCTACATATATCTAAAAAAATTCTAGCAATGCAGAATTAGGCTCACATGCATATGCGTAACATTTTTTTTATCTTAGGCGAAGTGGATATTTTGACTGCCGCGCGTAACCGCTTTGTTAATTCCTGTTGTTCATCTCAAGTACAAAATAAACAGCAAATTCAGTCGCTTTCATCTACGTATAATTATCCACTGTCCGTCTCTGCTATAAAAATAAATGAAATGAATTTGCTAACTCGTTCCTCCTCCTGAAATCCACAGCGATTTATGTGCTTCGATTTAAATTTATAACGAGATTCTTTCTGTAGGGACATTACAAATAGACACTGTACTTTTAATGCAAATACTTTGATATACATTGAACGTATATGAATGATTTTGATACCATGCAACAATCATAGATCTGACGCATATAACAACACTAATCAACAAAATGGCGTTCAATGTTGAATAAAAACTTATTTTTTCGGTCTTTCGGATAGTGCCCGGTCCCATTTGAGACGGATATACGGGTTTCTATTGTGTTTTAATTAAAAAATACTGGGTATTTTTGTAATTATCCTGTAGATGGTATTGTATGGAAAAAGTTAGGACTTGTTTAACATGGTGTCGGCTTAACAAGGGTCCTCAAACGTCTGCATAATACAATGATTAAAAACCTTTATCTTTAGTTTACTTCTGATTAAGGTTCTGGCTGATATGTAGGCTATGGTAGGCCTATATCTATTATCAGGCAGTACATCTGATTTTACGATAGGATGTGTCAGAGGAAGAACAATTTTTTGTATGCATCTGAAGTCTGATTAGCGTAATATGTACCTAATCGGCGATGTATGCTTCGGAGGGGGAAAGGAACTGGTCAACCTACCCCATTATCTCCTAGCCTAGTTGCCTCATGAGTGATGCATTATTGGTGTTTTGAGATTCAAACCTGTCTTCGGACAGTTGACTAAACAACAGCTTTAGTTGTATTCCAGCAGTAGTCATTCACGAACTTTTACAGCCACTTAAGGAGGGCCTTCTTGAGGTAAAATGGAGCAAAAAATGTAAATAAAAAATAGGATCCGACTTACAGTTAAATCGCTACAGGTTATTGGAAATTTGCTAGTATAAGCAATAATAATACTATAGAAAATACAAAAAATGAATACAGTTACTGCTTGATTGTTGTAAACTTCATTCTGCTCATCAACTCAACTTTTTATAAGAGATTTTCAAACGTCTCTCCTCCTACTTCTACACACTTGGTCGCACGCTTATGAATCGCGCGTGGCATTCCATAACTTATCAGGGCTGTTCCTAATCATTGCTACGTGTTCATAATGCCCACAATTAATTCTTCACGTGCGTTTACCTTAATCTGGTATACAAGATCCTTCATCCATTCCCTTAAGCAGTAGTCATGCGCTGACATTTGGGAGCTCTATTCACACCAACACGTTTAGAAAATAAATAATTATTCCTGAATTATGTGAGCTAGGAAAACAATTATTAGGAAAATATGTTCCAAACCACTTCAAGATAATTCTTCATTAGTGGCGGTACAACATCGTGAGTCACTCTGTATATAACTATGTATAATCCTGTATAACTCTAGTAATATCGCAACCCTAGTAATGCCGCACTTCGATTATTGTGACATTCTGTTAAGTGACCTAAATTCTGAACTGTCAGTCAAGTTGCAGTGAGTTCAGAATATGTGCGTCAGATAGTCTACGTGTGCAACATCCGACGATATGATCACATATCACCGTCCTTCGCAAGTCTTTCGTGGCTCCGACTCAAAGAACGTAGAACTTTACATTCCTTGTCTTTACTCTTTCGAATTCTACACACCTCAACAGCAAATTACCTTTCGTCTCGTTTCTCTTATCTATACTCTAACCACGACGTAAATACCAGATCACTTATCTGTGGCACGCTAAATACCTCTTCATAAAATATCTTATTATTCATCATCTTTTACAGTATCCACCTCGCGACAATGAAATTCCTTGTCATATAGTATTAGAGGCTGCAAGACAAACATTTTTAAAAACAGCTTAAAGGATAACCTTCTTAGCAATTCACTCTAACGTGAAAACCCGAGTTCAAATCCCGGTGCCGGAGAGAATTTTTCTCCGTTCCACTTATCTTTCATTATATGATGACGCAGAATATCTGCACGGAAATATCATATGTACTTCGGTACATCATAATAATAAATGTCTTAACCGATGTTAAATTCACTCACTTATAACGAGTATTTGAATGAAGCGCAGATTGCAGGGAAGGGAGATGGTATACCTACGTCACGCTGTGATCACTAGCGGAAGACTTTATTCTGCAGTGTGAATGTAAAATATCGTGTAGTCGACTCCGTCAGAAATTCCGTTTTATAACTCCGTGAAAATGTTGCCACGATCGTGCGAACATTGCCTTCGTGCCGATTCGCGAGAGAGATTCCGTGGCTATTCGAGCTAAGAAAAGAACAGAAGTGTTTGTTTATATTTGGATGGAACTCTCTTAGCTAAACTGATAGAGCATCTGTTTTCATACAGGAAAACCAGAATTTGTACTTGCAGTTCCATTATTTCTTTCCATAATGAGTTGGCCTGGGTAGCGCATTCGGTATAACGCTGGGCTTCTGTGCTCGAGGTTGCGGGTTCAATACCGGCCCAGATCGTTGGCATTTAAGTGTGCTTAAATGCGACAGGCTTATGTCAGTAGATTTACTGGCATGTAAAAGAACTCCTGCGGGACAAAATTCTGGCACACTAGCGACGCTGATGTAACCACCGCAGTTGCGAGCGTCGTTAAATAAATCATATTTTTTCTCCGAAATGTACAAGTAATGCCAATAATTATGTCGTAAAAATTTAAAGTATTAGACTCATCACCGTCCGCCGCGGTGGCTCTGAGTAACGGTCCGTAATTCAATTCCCGGCATAGGCAATGGAAGAAATTGATTATCCGTCCACGGGATTGGAGGGTTATCTGTTGTATTTTGATTGTCCTGTGATGTAACTTCGGTAGTCTTCCTTTGTGCCAATCTCACATCTACAATGTTTAGATGTCTAATGTTGATTCAGAGATAATACCCCCCTTCTCTACACCGTAGTGGTCTATAACCACCTAAGTCCTGATAATGTAGTATACTCATACTTATTATGATTATTATATAAGATATATGTGCAGAAACGAAGTATAGTACAATATACATGCATTTGTGTCCCAATTGTAACATACTAGTACATTATGCAACGTCCTATAATGGTAGTAATTAAGACGCGGAGATGTTTATGAAACGAGCGCAAGCGAGTTTCATAATTTTGATACGAGCGTCTTAATTACCATTATAGGCAAGTTTCATACGACTTTTTATGCTCGACCATATTTCTAACTTGAAATTATTCATAAGTAGTCATGTTATTGTTATGTGAGTGAGTGCAATAGCCTACCTCATAAATTGTGAGATGTGCGCAGACGCGAAAGTATTGATTTTTCCGGGAAACGAATGTCGACGACCTTGATATAATCTAGAGAGTAAAATAAACATTAGTCTTGATATAACATTGAAATTGATTTCGACATTGAAAAACGAGATGACAAATTGAATTTATTTGAATATTATTTACAATTAACGGTAATTATTAAGTTATAGTAACAGAACATAACCTTCTGCGACAGTATTGGATTTCCAGCCTCCTTGACGTTTCGCTAGTTGTCTTTCGATTGCATATCCGAGAATAATCGAACACCTGAACTTTAATGAATAGGTGTACTTTAATGACATGCATTAAAGGGCTTCTACCAGGTGTATAATTACTTCATTTCGGCATGGTCGAGCATAAAGAATTTTTCAGCATTTTTTCTCATGTCAGTGACTTTTTTTTTTGAAGTGCAGAATTATACTGAACTTTAAAAAGAGGACTCAGGAGGATAAGCCGGTATCACAGTGGAAGTAGAACGGATGAAGAAAGTATGTGTTGTAGGACCCATGTTTATTAGACATTATTTTCTTGTTTTGATGCATTCCCTCACCTCCTAAAATATTGGATACATTTTTTAACATCTTGTATTTAAAACTGATATGTTATGTTAAACTTTGTATTTATAGCCGAACTAGTACACTTCAATTTGTTTTGAAGTAGTCATACACACATTTTTGAAAGAATTTTCGACCTGATGTTCCAGAAGCTTCACTTTTGAAATCCAATTGGTGGTTAATGACGTTCTGACAAAGATAAACAAGTAGAAATTACATTCAGTTTGTATTTTGGTTACATAGACTGATGGCTAAACTGAATCATGACGTGTGCAAACGGAATAGCATCTTTCATACACAAGTAGATGCCAACAGGGGTACAAACATAACACAGAATTAATTAGCATAACACGTCACCGTACAGTTGGCGTATGACCTGTTCACCTTAATCGCACTTGTGTTATACCATCTATCACACCTGCGACACGTGTTGTGACCTGGTATCTTGGAAAGCACCGGGCTTATACATACTAAATAAATCTCATGCACAGAAACTTTATTGTGTGTGTATCTGTAAGGAAGGGAAGATTGTTTAAAGTATTATATGCATGCAACCTAGAATCGTTTGTTTCTGAAGAGTGAACGCGCTGTTCTTCCATCGAAACGACCCGGGTTCGTTCCCCTGAGAGATCGTGATGGAATTTTCTGTGGAAAATTCAGACTTTGTATGGCATTTTTCTCGCCGGGGTAATCCCGTTTCCCTCTATCGTTTCAGTAACACCCTCAATTCCTCCTAATTCTATATATCACCTGCTATAATAATTGTATTCAGTTAGATTAGCGACTGTAGGTACAGCTGTCAAAAGAAAAAGTGGCCGCTCTCCTGAATCAAAGTGCCCTTCGGGTATCTTCGCTACAATTCGGAGACAGGCGATGTTACATGTTGTTGGACCACGTTGCCTGATATCTACAGTTATAAGTGAAGTCTTCTGTGTGTTATTCATGAGGTCCTGCGTTCGACTACAAGCACATGCTTTTTATGTTCTTTTTTGTTCTGTTTTTGAGAGAGACAAACTATACATAATGGCTCCTTTCTCTTTTACGATTATTTTAGTAATTAACATCAGGTTCATTAATATATTATGCCATGACTTTATCATTATGATATTGTGGCTGCAAATGGAAAGAAAAAAGATTTTATTCACAATAAAAATATCTTTCGTGGCATAAACAAAACAAATTTACTGGCGTCGGCCTTAAAACTTTCAAACAATTAAGCGTTCAAAAAACAAAACAAAAAGCCACAATTCAATATTTAGTCTATCTTCCTCTTATCTCGATCATCTTGCAGTCGAGTGGGCATGGAATTGACTAGTCTTTGCAAATAGCAACTGTTTTTAGACACGATATTCCAGGCATTCTGAACATACATACATAAGTGTTCTGTCCATGGGCAGGTCTTTCATTGCAAACCCAGCAATCTCCAATCTTTCCTATTTTCTGCCTTCTTCTTAGTCTCCGCATATGATCCACATATCCTAATGTCGTCTATTATTCTTTTCAACCAGAGACCCAACCAGTTACTTTTTATCTTTCTAATCAGTTTCAGCATCATTCTTTCTTCACTCACTTTTTCAAACACAATTTTATTTCTTATTCTATCTGTCCACTTCACACGCACCGTTCTTCTCCACATGCACATTTCAAATGCTTCAATTCGTTTCTCTTCATTTCGTCGTAATGTCCATGTTCCTTCCCCATACAATGCCACACTCCACACAAAGCACTTCACTAGTATCTTCCGTAGTTCTTTTTCCAGAGATCCGCAGAAGATCCTTCTTCTTCTATTTAAAGCTTCCTTTATTCATGTTTGCAGTTTTTCTTGGGAAGGATAGGCCTAAATGTGGTAACATCCCGTTGCTTTCCGCACACCACTATCTCTTTCGCATCTTATTAAATTCCAGGGGGCCCAAGCGTGGAGATGAGGAGAGTGGATTTGACTAATTGGGCCCTCCGGACTTCACCGAAAGTCACGGCAAGGGTTAAATATTAATTCTATCAGGATGTTTGACCCTTTCAGAGATCGAGAAATCTCAATTAGCCTTTGCCCCCGGCATCCTGGACTAGCTTCTACGAATCATCAGAAAATCTTAGAGTGTGATTGGGCCAATTTTTCCGAAAATGTTTCCACACTTTTGCGCTCGTAGCTCAGCGGACTAACGTCGGAATTTAGATGTCAGCGTCTCAGTTCAATTCCTCGTTACTCCTTTTCATTTTATTGTAGTTCAAGATAGTATAATGTAATAATACAAAAAGAAAAACTAATAGCAGTATTATGCAACTGGATTTTTCCAAACCTATATTAAATTTATGTTATTTATATCGCTAAAGAACGATTACAATATAAATAACTTGAATATTATTTATACAGTCTCACTAAAGAACGATAACAGAATATAAATGATAAATATCGGTTTGTTTAATTAATATAAGATATTATATAATACTTATTTAATTATCTAAATAAAATAACCTATTTTACAAAGAAAGATGTTTATTTGTGTTATAATAATTACCTACATAAAATACAGATTATTTATATTGCGAAAGAACAATAACAATATAAATAACTTGAATATTATTTTATAATGCTAATGAAGGAAAACAATATAAATGATAACTTGAATATTATTTATATCGCTAAAGAACGATAACAATATAAAAAACGTGAATATTATTCATATCGGAATTTCACAGATTTATTACAGATGTATTTAAGAAATTGTAGAAGAATAGTAATTAGTAACAGTGTCCTATTTATTCTTCTTGGAGCCAAATTTGTAACTTTTAAAAGTGTGGTTACTATGTTGAAGTGTATGTGTTGTAACGGATGCTTGATTTGTTATGTATGTGAGTCAGTTATGGGATGCTTGATGTCGTCGCAATGTCGTAATTATAGTTTGATTGTGTTTGTGTGACTATTGTGTATTAATTTATGATGTATGGTACGGAAAGCTGCTTATTTCTGTTATAGAAGTGTTACGTATGTGTGTTGTTAATGTTTTTGTATGTTTCAAATTGATAATTGATATTTGTTTTGCAACCGCAATGCCTAATTTACGGATTGTTTATGTTTTGTTTACATCGCGTAAGCTAATTTAATTTTCTTTTCCTTTTCTCTTCATGCTTATCTTTTTTGTGTGTAAAACTATAGCCCTAACATACATATGTAAAATAGGGCTAACCCCCATTGGAGATACAATAATAATTATTATTCATATCGTCATAAAACGATAACAGAATACAAATGATGACTTGAATTTTATTCATATCTCTAAAGAACGATAACAAAATATAAATAACGTGATATCCATCAAGAACGATAACTGGATATAAATGATAATTTGAATATCATTTACATCGCTAAAGAACGATTAAAAAATGAAATGAAAACTTGAAGAAGGCGCGAACCCAAAACCTTTGAATCATTAAACAAGCACTCTACCGCTGGTCTGCGAGGAGCAGATATGGAACACTTTCATAGTTCCGGAACTGCTTGTACAAGCACATGCATCGTGTAACATCGCCGCGACCCGAAGTGGACTT
Organism: Periplaneta americana; assembly: GCF_040183065.1. Classification (NCBI taxonomy): domain Eukaryota; kingdom Metazoa; phylum Arthropoda; class Insecta; order Blattodea; family Blattidae; genus Periplaneta; species Periplaneta americana. The sequence goes on along the minus strand of NC_091129.1, from coordinate 80,530,735 downwards.
TGAAAATATTCGCTGTTCACGAGTGCGGCCACTTTTTTTTTTTGACAGCTGTACAGTCCGCACTTCTGGAGAAGATCCCAGCAAGGAATGCCAGTTTTTCCCCTTCTCTTACAACCAACTCCCCAACATGGAACCGGCCGGCCAATGACTAAACCTTGTTTGTCCCAGCCAGCCAATGACACCATCCCCATCCACTTGCTCCTTCAGAGAAGTAGTGTTACTAGTTGACCCTCTCCTCTTACCCCGCAAAGAGCATACGCCCTCGCAATTATCTTCTCGTGAAATTTGGACAGTAATAAATTCATCCCGCTGCGAGAATAAAATTTGATTTATTATGTAATAATTGCTGTTAGAAAAGGAGCAACTTCTGCGGACCTCTGGAAAAAAAACTAAAGAAGAGACTAGTGAAGTACTTTGTATGGAGTGTGGCATTATATGGGGGAGAAACATTGACATTGCGACGAAGTGAAGAGAAGCAAATAGAAGCATTTGAAATGTCGATATGGAGAAAAATGGAACATGTGAAGTGGACAAAGAGAATTAGAAATGAAGCTGTATTGGAAAGAGTGGGTGAAGAAGAATGATGCTGAAACTGATCAGGAAAAGTAAAAGGAATTGGTTGGGACAAACTGAGAAGAAACTGCCTACTGGGAAGGAATGGTGAACGGGAGAAGAGTTCGGGACAGAAGAAGATATCAGATGATAGACGACATTAAGATATATGGATCATATGAGGAGACAAAGAGGAAGGCAGAAAATAGGAGAGATTGGAGAAAGCTGGGTTTGCAGTGAAAGACCTGCCCTTGGTCAGAACACTAAATGAAATGACATAGCGGTTAATTTAATCGTCTTTAAATTGAGGACAATCGATCCGAGTTGAATATCACAAAACCTGCGACATGAGTAGCACAAAGAAAACTGGACTCTTCACTATGTGAAGACAATTGTGCACTACTCAATGACAGTGACCTTGATTAAATATTTTAACGTTATGCGGTAATGAGTATTGAGACCTTTTTGTTCTCCCTAATCATTTATAGTTGTTTAATTCTATAACATAATGTTACATTTGTAACTTTTGCTTATAAACATGTTTCTTTGTTCTAAAAAAAATTAGTGGCTTTATTACCTTCCCTGCAAGTAATAGCGTTGGTATGCGTCACACTTTCATTTACTTCTATGGTTGTAAAACCTTGTCACAATAATTCGAAGTTCTTTGTAAAATACGTTTTTTTTTCTTTAGTTTTAAGAGTAAAAGAATAGTACAGATAGAGAATTAACTATTCAGAAGTTGTTGTTCTTGTTGTTTAGTTAACTATCCGAAGACAGGTCTGAACTTTACAAGTGATACCAAGAAGGCACCACTTATGAGGCGACTAGGCCAGGAGATAATGGGGTAGAATGGCCAGTTATTGAAAAGTATAATTTCTTTAATTAAATCTATTATTCTGAAGCTAAAAATATGTTGTGAATTCCGTAGTTGCTTCGTACAGAATTTCTTTTCCGATTTTTAATTACAAAATTATATTTTTCTTACGCACTTATCATAACAATTGTTGCTAATCAGTCCTCTCTTGTAAACTCTTTAAGAATGTACATTTATTTATTTATTTATTTTATTGGGTTATTTTACGACTCTGTATCAACATCTAGGTTATTTAGCGTCTGAATGAAATGAAGGTGATAATGCCGGTGAAATGAGTCCGGGGTCCAGCACCGAAAGTTACCCAGCATTTGCTCATATTGGGTTGAGGGAAAACCCCGGAAAAAACCTCAACCAGGTAACTTGCCCCGACCGGGATTCGAACCCGGACCACCTGGTTTCGCGGCCAGACGCGCTGACCGTTACTCCACAGGTGTGGACAAGAATGTACATTAGGATATGAAATTGAACTGTAAAGAATCAGGTTGCTAGAAGTTGTGTGGCTTGTAACAATTTTTGTGCTAAGTGCGTATGAATAATGTAATTTCTTAAAAATAAAAAAAAAATCTGTACTAAGCAACTAAGAAATTAACAACACATTTTTAGCTTCATAATGCTAGGCAATTAAATTACACACAAATTCCACAATTTGGGACATCTGGCCGACGTCTATGCCTGACCACTAGTATCCAGAATACAAAGCAGAGGTTAAATTAAAACTAAAATACAATATGATTTGCGGACAATGATAAATTTAAAAGTAAAGTACAATTTGATTTCGGAGAAACATGAGTTGAAAGTACAACGAAGATTAATGAAATGAAGTAAAAAAAAATATGTTGCACAGTATTATACAAGTGATTGTGTAAAATGGATAATGAATCTCTCAATACCATTAGACAAATTTTGTTAATATCCTCATTAGAAAATTTAAGAGAAAGGAGAAAGGTTTTGGTTAACTTAAATGAAGTTCCCTTAGCGTCATGTATTAATATTTTGTATCTCTCAATGAAATGAGGAATACATGGATTGAATAGTTCATTCTCTATTTGTGTTATTCTTTTATCCTTAAAATTAAATAAATAGCATATTTTACAAATAATTTGAAATTAATGTAACTCTAAAGATATTGAGAATAAAATCCATGTTTATATGAAACTAGTGGCTTGTGCAGCAAATACTGCTGCAAACTAAGTTCGTTAGACGTTCAAATAAAAATTTTTCAAATTTATTTTCAATGAAGAATACTTGTCTTTTTGATAGTTATTTGCTTCCATAATAGTGAAACATACTTCCTCTGGATGAATTTTTTTTTAGGCCAAATACTTTTTCTTAAACGTACCCAACTTAAGTTTTTGAGTTTCAACGCGAAAACGCAAGTATCAATGTCAGGACGATAGCAGTAGCTATTTCAGGTCATTGTGGATTGTAGGGAAAAGTTAAAAAAAATGTCAGGTTTGCTAAGCTTTCGAACAATAGCATTTTCGTATAGCTGCTGCATGTAGAACTTGAAATGTAGAGCGTAAAGTCATTTTATCCTACTAAGAGATCCTGCTGAAATGATCTGGAGACTACAAAATTTTCTAGGCCTCTTATTTTATCAGTAAGTAATACCTTTTGATCTTTCCTTAGGAACTGTAATTTTTGCGCTCTCTCGAGTCAATACTGAAGACAATGACATACATCAATATCTACACTACACCGCCATTAAGTATATGAAAAGGCCCAACCCCACTGGGTTAATAAGTATAAAAATATTACATTTTTAATAACAATATTATTATTTTACTTAAGTTTAGTAGTTACATATAGCAGCCACTCAGTAAATTCTGGAAATGAAGATCTAAATTAAGATATTCTCTACATCTACTTACATAACCACAAAACGTTTCACTTTCATGTCATCAATATAGCATCAATATTATGTACAATTAATGAAAAGATAGATACGTCATGATATTAACTATAATAATATTTAATTTCTAATGGTAATAATGTCATCAAACCACCTCAAGTTTCTTAGATTTGAATATCCAACACACAGCTGTACTCAGAAAATTATACACTGTAGAATCAGTTTTTAATAACAAATTGAATTGAGCTCTAAATATGTCGGTAATCCTGCAGGTCATGGCCTTCGTGTAATAGCCTATTGTTTATTGTAGTGTGTGTTTTGTTCTGAAATTCAATCAAGCCGGCCGTGATTGAATAAAATTAGTTCTCAAAACTGACAACAGATGGATTTTGGAAAATAGGAAAATTATGTAGGAAAATTGACATTTCACTGAAAACTACTACTTTTCCGAAAAACTTTGGATGCCAGGCATGAAAATGAGGGTTCACTCATTAAAATCCGTTCAGCCGTGTTCCCGTAATTTCCAGTACCAGTTCAAATTATATATATATATATATATATATATATATATATATATAGATTTTTTTGATCAGAATGTCTTCGAAAATAAGCTCCGTATGTGACGGTAACTCCTCGTGGATCATCCTGTATAATTCCTATGGCATATAGTGGCTGGCAGATATTTTATAATTGACATTAATGCCGTGCGATAGATTACTTTAAACTTTATGTTACATATTACCTGAGTGCTAAGGATTCCAGTTTTTATATACGCAGAAGTGTTTAAGAGGGAGTCTGTATATAACTTGCAGAGCACGTCCTACATACTTCTTTGTTACAATTCGCTAGGGACTACTTAGAAATGTTGTAATTTATGTGTGGGAAAGGAAAAAATACAAATTACACAATTATTTTTATGTAAATGTTTCAGTCAATTTCCTACTGTGTGAAACCAAGTGTGCAGTTATGTAATGTGGTAACGTTTAACTCTCTTTAAGATACAAGATGTCGTCTTTGTTGTAGTAACAGGCCTTTTTCTACATACAATTTTAATTTGTTGTATATTGGTTCCTAAACGCAAATTAAAAAAGGCAATAGCTTCAATAATGATTCATTAATTTAATGTTCTATCCACGGGCACATCTTTCACTGCAAACCCAGCTTTCTCCAATCTTTCCTATAGACTATTCTACCTTTCTCTTCGTTTCCTTGTGTGATCCCTATACCTTAGTGTCGTCTATGATCTGATATCTTCCTCTTCTCCTGTTCACCATTCCTTCCAGTGCATCCTTCAGTAGGCAGTTTCTTCTCAGCCAGTGACTCAATCAATTTTTTTCCTCTTCATGATCAGTTTCAGCATCAGTCTTTCTTCACCCATTCTTTTCAACACATCTTCATTTCTTATTCTGTCTGTCCACTTCACACGTTCCATTCTTCCCCATATCCACATTTCAAATGTTTCTATCCGCTTCTCTTCACTTCTTCGTAATGTCCATGTTTCTGTCCCATAGAATGCCACACTCCATACAAAGCACTTCACTAGTCTATTCCTAACTTCTTTCTCCAGAGGTCCGCAGAAAATGCACTCTTTTCTATTAAAAGCTTCCTTGGCCATCGCTTTCCACCTTTTGGCTTCCTGGCAACAGCTCACCCAAGTATTTGAAGCTGTCCACTTGCTCTACTGCCTCATTTAGAATTCGCAAGTTTATCTTGTGTGTTTTTTTTTCCTATGACCATGCTCTTCGTCTTATTTGCATTTATCTTCATCCCATATTGGTCACAGCTGTCATTTAGCTCCTGTAGCATATCATTTAGTATCATTTTCTCTTCTGCTAAAAACGCCATATTATCAGCAAATCTTATGCACTTTATTCTTCTTCCTCCTAATATTACTCCTTCCATGTTCTGAAAACTGTTCTTTACTAAATCCTCCAAGTAGATGTTGAACAGGGTAGGTGATAAAGGACATTCTTCACGTACTCCGCACCCAATTTCACTTCCTTCTGATCAATAATGATAACAATAATTTTGAAATAGTAGTCGTTGGTAGCTCCGCTTCTATTTTATGTTTTGGAATCCTCACAGTGATGATAGAGCATGATCGAAGATTAGGAACAAGAATTTCTTTTTTCTGTGTAAAATATGAATTGGCTTCCATAGTTATGTGCAGAAAGAGATTATGATTTCAATGATAAAAGCGGTGGTGGTGGTGGTGGTGGTGGTGGTGGTGGTGGTGGCGGTGGTGGTGGCGGCGGCGGCGGCGGTGGTAGTATTGAATTTATATGAAGTGATGATAGTTACAATGAAATTTTATATCTGTGAATTTAGAACTATAATATGAAAACTTGATCGAAAGTTTAAAGGTGGCAGAAACGAAGTTTAATAAATTATACAATGAAAGTTTGGGCAGAAAGTCGAATGGCGATAAGAAAGACGAGTTTAAACATTTGAACTAACGAATTCTCTTCGGTGATTTCACAGTTACCGTTCTTCACACTAAATCTGAAGTTCTTTGCTTTGAATCTAAATCTGATCTATGTATTGCTAATAGTTTAAAATATTTTAAATGTCTTTGACGCGACTGAGGTTTGACTGGAAGCACAAACTGAAAAAATTCCACATTTTATGCGGGACATTACGCAGTAACAAGACAAGATGAGACATGTTCATGTCAAACGAGCGGAGTACCGCAAAAAAGAAATAAAAGCATTCGACGAGTCCATCTCATAGGAGGATAGAAGGCTCTAATTGCTCAATAAATAAAATATAAACTAATCATAGTTAATGCAGTTATATAATCATAATACAACGAGTGAGTTTCCTGTGACTAAATGAGCGAAAGATTATTTATAATTATACTATATTATAGCACACGTAAATAATCAAAAGCAGGGTATTATATTAGGAGCATTTAATACTGGTAATTCTCTCACTAAAATTAAAGAGAATGTAAGATTAATAAAATATTAACACAAAATATAAAGATGTATTCATGTGATCAATGGGACTTAAAAATCCTCTGGCACGTTTTGTATGATATAAAGAACGTTTACGAAACATAATGGAGCCTGTACCTTAATGAAAGAGGCCCAGTAAAATTTTCAAGCAAAATGTCGAAATTTGTAGTAATATACGGACACATGTCCCGCGCCGTGGCGTCGTGGCCTAAGGCATCACACCTAGGATTCGCGTTACGGAATGCGCGCTGGTTCGAGTCATCATGGGGGAAGAAATTTTCTCATGAAATTTCGGCCAGTGTATGGGACCGGTGCCCACCCAGCATCGTGATGCACTTGGGAAGCTACGATAGGTAGTGAAAATCCGGTTTCGCAAACCAGCTATAACGGCTGAGGGGATCATCGTACTAACCACACGATACCTCCATTCTGATTGGATAATCGTCCACCTCTCTTCGGCATCTGGACGTGAGGCCAGCAGCCGGCTGGTCGTTCTTGGCCCTTCATGGGCTGTAGCGCCACAAATTTACGGATTTTTTTACAAAGACACATGTAAGTAGCGGATGTGCTCTTCGATATTGCATGCCCTCCGCCTGGATTGCATAAATAGAATGGAAAGCCATACATTGACTTTCTTTTCCTTCATAATTACAGAATCAACCACAGTATAGCAATTGAAGGGTGTGAGTTTTCAAGTAATATGCATTATACAATCTTTTAGACATGGTTTGCCTTTGTTTTGGAAGCAACATCCTTAAAATATAATAGCAGAGAACTAAAAATAATCATACTTTATATATATATATATATGTATATAGGATATATATATATATACTTGCTTACTTACTAACTGGATTTTAAGGAACCCGGAGGTTCCTTGCCGCCCTCACATAAGCCCGACATTGGTCCCTATCCTGAGTAAGATTAATCCAGTCTCTATCATCATATTGCACCTCCCTCAAATCCGTTTTAATACTATCTTCCCATCTACGTCTCGACCTCCCTAAAGGTCTTTTTCCCTCCGGGCTCCCAACTAACACTCTATATGCATTTCTGGATTCGCCCATACGTGCTACATGCCCTGCCCATCTCAAACGTCTGGATTTAATGTTCCTAATTATGTAATGTGAAGAATACAATGCGCGCAGTTTTGTGTTGTAAGTTTATCCATTCTTCTGTAACGTCATCCCTCTTAGCCCCAAATATTTTCCTAAGCACCTTATATATGTATAAATCATAAAAATTGCCAGATGGACTCAGTACGTTTTGGGATCACAATTTTCAATTGTAAAATCAAATTTAGGAGCAAGTTTTCTAAACTGAAATAAGAAGTGCAAGATCTTATGTACAGAAGTCCAAGAAATTTACCCGATCTACAGTGACTATACAAGTCCAGACGCACGTATGAACTTGAGTAGTTTGGTCACTTTAATCCCGTTTAAATCCCTTGGAATGAAGGAACAGTTCCCACGATCTTTGTTTGCACCTGGTCTATCCAGTTCACGTCACTGGATTAGGAAGTATTCTGAAGACTGTTTTTCCTTACCCCTTAGCCCACGTTATTTATAGATGACATGTAATCATCCCTCGCCGTGTCAATTTTTACCCCGTATCACAAATGCGGAATCATTCAACGTTTCGGAGCTAATTTCGGCTCCTCCATATTGTAAGGCAAGAAAAGAATAACCAGTTCGTTACTAGGGATTTTGCTCCAGAACTGTACGTCAAAATTAAATAAAGCAAATAAAAATATATTTTAAAATAATATTTAATTAATTACTCTCAACATATTAAGACAATACTGCATTTCCATGTATTTTTACTCTCTAAACATTTTTTCTTATTAAGTTTTTCTGTCAAATATAAGGGAAGATGGAAATTGTAAATAATTTATTTTCCACGGTAAATCTCTTTGCTTTCTAACTATGTTGTTACACATAGTGTCTGCATGTATACTGTATTTCTATCCGAAATCATGAATAAAGCTATCCAAATAACTAATTCGTAATTGAAGGGCTAAGTGAATGAAGGGGGTATGTGACATTTATTTTAAACATGAGGTCTCTCAATAATTGTATGATGGTCGTATGTGTCAAGCTAACTTCTGAAACTTACTCCATCTCTCTAAAATACTTAATAACAGATATTTTTAATGATTTGATAAGTTTAGAAATTAGCTTGATATATACCAACATCATACATTGAGGAAACCCACATTTAAAATAAAATGTCACATACCCTCTTCATTCACTTAGCCCTTCAATTATTTATTCAATAATTTCTTGTGATTATTGTGTGATGCTCTTAAACTTGAACATCTGTTATTTATTTTGCATTTTCAGCAGCCTATTATATAATATATAGAGTCCTGCGTTTGGTTACCTAAAGCCACCAAACGACCAGCTGCAGTGTAGGTATAAGAGTATAGTATATGCTAATGCGTTTTACTTATTGTAAAAATTAGAGGTAGACAAATTCCGGGCAGCAAATAGCCATGGCGACTAAAAACTTGTGGTGCCTGAATAGTGTATTCAGTTCAAACTTTTTTTAAGACTCCGATTTCTTTTATGTCACTACCACTAATACGAAATATTGTTAACAAATGTGATTGTAGGAAGAAATTCTGATGTACTTTTTAGATTAACATTATTACAGACCGATTATTTAGTCCTGACGTCTCAGCGACGCGAAAGAGGGGAAGTAATAGGAGTAGTGGGGAGAGCTCTGGAGAAGAGATAAGGGCGAGCGGTCAGTAAATGATTGCAGTACAGCTTAACTGTACTGGAAACGTACTGCTCTACCTCACGCGTGACATCCGATCGCTCAGAATGCAAGCGACTGACTAACCTGAACACCCCTTGGCGTAACTTAATGAACTCGCCTGACCCAGACGCACATTATCAGCGACTGTCAGGACTAAATAATTGTACTGTACTCGTGCATTTGTTGCGTATCTTATGATATTGTCAAAACGTGGCTTCAGTGAAGAACACAAAGTGTCTCTGAGAGCGTGTGTCTTGCATTGCTTAGATATTTAATATTGTTTAATATATTTCAATAAATGTTGCTTTATATTAACTTTAATAATTTTCCCATTGCATTTGTGGGCAAAATGTGGTGGCTTCTGAAAATATTTATCTGCTGGTTCTTGAAAAGTTTAGTTCTGTCTAATCATTTCACTCGCATTATCACCATCATCTCATTCAGACTATATGACCATAGCAGTTGAAAAAGCTTCGTAAAATAGCAAATTAAAAGAAACCATTCATTTCATTCACCGACTTATAGATATTATACGAATAGATGTGAACGCACAGTACCGGATTGCGGGGAGAGACCGTAGAATGAATACTGACTTACAATTTGCTCTCCGTACGTAGCTAGTATGATCGACGTACACCTAACTCGTATTCAAAGTAACCAAATGCAGAACTCTAATAATATTCTATGTCTTTGTGACAACCTATTAATATAGGAAGTTGTTTTCGTTTCGAAAATAAGAAAGTCCAGTATTTTTATTGTAAAATTCACATTTTGTGATTTGTGCTTTCTCATAAATAAGGTGATTTTCTCTCAAATTCGGAGTTGTAATGTAATATATATTTGATATAGTATAAAACATATATTTGCCTTACAGATGTTATCATTATATAAATTTGAGACTTACGGAACAGAACGCTAGAAACTGTTATTCTTTGACGTGAACGTAAAATTATTTGTAGGGGCATAGTGGACTTTTTAGGAGTGTATTCAACCAATAATGGAACCCATCACGGTTTCGTTTTCACATTATGTACATATACTCAACCCATACCTATTGCATTTCATATTCAGATCTGGGCGGCAGTTCTTGCCAGTGGATTCAACAAATTAATCCCCATTTCTTTTTCTACGCGTAATAGCGAAACTTTTGACGACTGTATAAGTCGTTTTACCTGGTATAGAAGCAGAAAAAATCTCCTATCACACTGAACACCGTCAATGTCTGTATTTTCATTCAGGGTCTGCCCCTTATTGTGGGGGTGATGAAGTTAATTCACCACTAAGTGACAATGAATAAGTAGAAACTAATTCAATTATTGCACGATATTATATTAATTCATTTTAATACTTTCAATACATTAATTTCAACTTCGTACTAAATATATATTTTTTGAATGCTTAATAGCATAATATCTTTCCTGAAACCAAATGCGTAAGTGCTCCGTATCTCATAGTTCATAGTAAGGACCTCATGGTGGGGATTAGTTTGGTAGCTAGCTGCAACTGGAAGCATAGCGAGGGAGGGAAGCTTCCCAGTGCACTTTCTTCTTCCCCTCACGCGTTAGTTGGTTTCACAAGGTAACGAATGGCCTGTACCGTATAGTTATGACCACCTCATGCATACATACATACATACATACATACATACATACATACATACATACATACATACATACATACATACATACATATATGAATTCAATTTTATTTAACGGAGAGGGGCACTGGCCCAGCACTGCGACCTTGTTCAGATCTATTGCGCTAGCCCTCTGGTGACGCATTCTCAAACCCACACCGGCCGATCACACAAAGATTCTTTGGTCCAGATTTCGAGCAGTCAACCCCACTCGTCCCTAGGCCAACCCCCTCCATGCGTCGCCGGCCGGCGTTCGGGGAATGCTACGGAATAATAATGAAATGGAGAAATGGTGACGGAATGATGTAAATACCTAATTTGGGGAAAAACAGGAAAACCCCGTCCTTGTCCGCCACAATGTATCTATGGATTTTTTCAATGAAAAAAATGCCAGACTTGACCGGAAATCGAACCCGGGCCGTCTGTGTGACAGTCTGAAGTCTGACCATTCAGCTACCGCAGAATTAACATACATACATACATACATACATACATACATACATACATACATACATATATGTATTACAGTCATTTTATTTGTAATAAAATTAGTTTTTCACAGATTGTAAGAAACTTCAAACTTAACTAGCGTCAGTGAAAATGTTGATGATGAAATGTCATTTTTGATAGATGAGTCCGAGAATTTATTTGTCATAGGTTTACTTATCATTCACCTCACAGTTGACTAAAAACTATAAAAAAAATCGAAACATTTAACGAGTCACAAAGGGATTCGAACACATGCCTGAGTCCAACTTCCACCCACCATTGTTCGTTACTGCTAGATAACGCTGATGTCAAACTTTTCCACATCTTTAGAATTGTACCTGCACGTCGTAATATTTAAGAAGTCGATGGGGTATGTGGAATACAGTTTGATAACCGTTGATCTCTACTTTTAAATGATTTATTTCGAATCTCCTTCTGGTTGAAGAGTGCGTTAAGTTTTATTTCCAACACTGAGCGCATGGAAAGGGAATACATTACTGTGAATATAGCTGAAATGGGATGCGTATTCGGGATATAATGCTCTCAAGTTAGCTCTACAAGGGTTTTATGAATCAATAGTCCTTTCCTACTTTTGTTTGTTACAGTACAAACAAATGAAGGTCATATGCTATTATTTTTATCGCTGACATGTCATCTGAACGCTTGCATCGAACGGTTTTGAGATACTGTCAATCATTTAGAGAACATCGTTTATGTATTTACCATGTCTGTTGCTCAAGTGCTAACATGCTTTTCTTTCGTCCAGGCGGTCCGTGTTCGATCCCCGGTTGGGTCATAATGGAATACGTGAAGCAAGCAAATTTTGCAAAGCCATTTGTTATTAATGGAGAAAAAAATTGCTCCGGTGCCGAAGATCGAACCCAAGATCCCAGTTCTACGAACTGGGTGCTCTAACCATTGACCTACGCCGACGTTCAACCCACTGCACCGGATAGAATCTTTCTCATTTCGTTCTTTACTCCAAGTTCGACTTATGTGTTGACATATTGATTAAGTCAACAGTCATCACACAAGGAGCGCACTCATTTAAGTAACTTGGAGGCCGGGATTCCTACAGTATCACAGATAACTCTGTAAAACTAAAAAAATAATCCTTACGTAGATTATTCGTCTATAGTGCTTATACTATAGGATTCCTGGCTGCCACGTCACTTACATGAGTGTGCTCCTTGTGTGATGACTGTTGAATTAATACATATGTTGAATATGGAGTAATACAACAAAGAGGAAAAACACCAAAGAAGAAAGATTTGATTCTGTGCAGTGTGCGTAGAACTGGGAGTCCTAGATTCGATCCTCGGCGTCAGAGCGAATTCTTCTCCATTAATAACAAATGGTAACCATAACAAATAATTATGTAGGACCAAAAAAAATATCTTTAAGTAAACTTTGTAAAGGTTTTTTTTTCTTAGATTACTTCCGTTCTCCGTTGTCATTCTACTAACGCTCCTCACAGTCCCCTCATTTCATCTGTCATCTAAGTATTTAAAATTATGCTCGCTTAAGTACTTGGGGCAGTGCAGTTCCAGGACTTAACAGTAACCTATAGGCCTACTGCGTGGCAAAAGTCTCTCCGGAGTGAACTCAGAGGCGCGTGGGAACGTTTATGTTGGCAGCTCTAAGATAAGGCGAAGGAGCAGCGGTGCAGCCTTGACCTAGAGTAGGTAGTCACTGAATAGCATTCTACGTACGTATAACTGAGTGTGGACGTTATGCTTGCAAGCGGAATTCGTTGCCAACGTAACTGAGTATAACTGAATGCGCTAGCGCATCGTCCTTGCTGCGGAGAGACTTATGCCACGCACTGTACATGTTTGAAGATGAGATCTAGCTCCGTCAGGGTTGAAGCAGGTTGTTCCATCTGCAAGCATCGGATTCAAGGATGCCACTCAGACCATTTTTCGAACTCAGAAAAATGGCAGTGTATTTAATAATAGTCATGACCACCGTTGTAACTCAGTCGGCTAAGATACTTGCCTGCCGATCCAGAGTTGCGCTCGGGCGCGGGTTCGATTCTCGCTTGGACTGATTACCTGGTTGGGTTTTTTCCGAGGTTTAACCCAACCATAATGCGAATGTCAGATAATCGATGGCGAATCCTCGGCCTCATATCGCCAAACTCCATCTCTCTATCACCAAATCCATAAACGCTGAAGGACCAAGTAGTTGATACAGCGTCGTTAAATAACCAAGTAAAAATAATAGCCATAACATTTTAAATTAATAACTGTCTAACTAAGTTTCTAATTATAGTACCTAGATGTTCCTCTACTCTTGAAATTTGTTAAAAGCAATACAAATTACCTATCGTTTCTTCACAGTGTTAGATTACTTGCCCACATGAATGACATGAGAACTCTTAAACTGACATTTATAAACGTATTCTCATTGTATATTGATAAATTAAAACTGAAAAATGAAAGTAGACCTACATGTTATAGTCCCTTAGCCAGTAATATTTTACATAAGAAATAATCATTGGCATCTTACGCAATTAGTGGCATCTACTATTTGTAATTTTTGACTAATAACGCTAAGTTCCAGTCCACCGCTGTGGAGTAACGGTTAGAAAATCTGCCCATGAAACGAGCGTTCAAATCCTGGTTGGAACAAGTTGCTTGGTTGAGATTTTTCTGGGGTTTTTCCTCAGCTCACAAAAAACAAATTCTGGGTGACTTTCGGTGCTAAACCCTGGATTCATTTTTCTGACATTATCACCTTCATTTCACTCAGCTGCTAAATAATCGCTGTTGATAAAGGATCCTAAAATAAATCACTTAAAAATAAATTAAAACACTATGTTTCATCACAGGGACAACATCATGCAAACGAGCTAGCTTTATATTCATACTAACAATCGCCAAAATATGTTTCTTTTCCTAATGCCACAAGTTCTTTCGACATTTCTGGTCTTCTCTGCTAGGTGTAACCCACTTCCGAAGGTAGGGTGCATGGTAGGCGGAGATACATTGCCCCGATATATGATAGTTTGATCTTGATTATGCGGCGCCAAGGGAGGTCTTAAATCTAAACGTAATTAAATTCCAGACATACGAACATAGGAACAGTTCCCGGGAATCAAACTCGGGATCTAATGAACTGTCGCCAGGAGCTCTGACCACGCCAATCAACTGAGGCTGGTCGACTTTATTAAAATTTCGAATAATCCTCTATATTCCACCAGGTTGCGTTATTATTGTTATGAAGTTCACATTTTTCCTAGAACATCCCTCTTTAACCAGCAGTACGTCACACCGCTCAGTCTTCATATTTTACGCTGCAACACCTCCTTTTGATGTATAATGTTCTTGGTATGGCTATTCCTGGTATGGTGTCTATTTAATATGGCCTAATATCGATTTCAGATAAGTCTTTACTCTTTCTGTTCCAATTACGACTCTCCTGATGATTACAATTGCTACGAAATACTTCGTGTTCCACGTTAGCTTCATTTATGTTAATAAATTGTTATATTCTTATTTTATTTCTCACCGTTTCATGACACATCTGGCTGATTTATAATTATTATTCCCAAAGAAGCCTACATGTCTTTCCACAATTAATAATTGTGAAGCTTTATTATAGCCTGAGTAATGGAATTTACATGTTTTGTATGTCTTTCCGTAAGAATGCTTGCTTACGGGTGCATTTAGAGCGTCATAAATCTTATTTTCTATTCACAGCTTTAATTCTTTGCTCCGTTTCTAAGAATGAAAATTACTTCGTTAAAAAGGGCTTAAAATTTCATAATTATTACAATTGCTAATATAAACCAATAACTTCGGAAAACGTATTTTGCCTTTCACGTGTTAAATTTTATATTACCTCGTCAATTTTTTTTATTTTCCACCTTTGCTTATCTTAATGTAAGCAAAGGTGGAAAATAAAAAAATTGACATTGTAAAACATTAAGCTTATCGGCATCTCCAAAATGAAACTTATATTACCTCGTTAACACGTTTCAGCCTGCCATCGGCCATCTTCAGAACTGGTTGTTGCTGGTCATGGCGCCTTTTGTTTGTGTATCCTCTGGGGGTGTGTTTGTGTTCTGAAATTGAGTTGTGTGTTTAGAATTTCATTTGGATGTGTTTTTTGTGTCTCTTTATATTTCGTATCGTTCTAGTGTGTTTGGTTTCTGGCTTATTGGTTGGATGTGTAGAATTTCCATGTCTGTGTTGACGTGTCTGTAGGTGTGGTTAGCATTTGTGATCTGTTCTGCATATGTGGAAGTGTGTTGTAATTTTGTTATGGCTGTGATGTGTTCTTTGTAACGTGTTTGAAATGATCTGTCTGTCTGTCATATGTAGAAGTTGTTGCAGGTGTTGCATTTGAGTTTGTATACGCCTGTGTGGTTGTATTTTTTCAGCAACTATTATGAACCCGGTTCCCTTTGTATAAATATATAAATCACAGAAATGTAGATTGATAAATAAATATTATTCATTTAGACTATTAATTAAAATATTATTGTTATTGTTGGAATTATTCCCTATATATAAAGAGACTGCATTCCAAATAGCTGGATGGTTTCTTTCTTTTAAAATATCAGGCGGAAAGCGAAATGGGACCTCTTGTCGCAAATTTAAGATTTAGAGTTTATGTCATTTTCAAATTCAGCATTAAATTCTGAAAAATCTGATACCAAATATATATATTTCTAACTAATAAATTGAGTGAATTATGGCAGTTTGAATATTTATTACGGAAATGACGTGTTTTGAGACAACAAGCTTTAAAGTTTTACATTGTCGCCATCAATATAATTTTACATGTTTAAGAAACTCTTAAATCGATATGAGCTTGAACAGGACAAGCTAAGCCATAATAATCGATAAAATACCGAATTAGATATTTTCGACCCAACCGTTCATTTTGGTTGTACTGAAAAATTTATTTCTCCGTCAAGAGATCACTTTTCGCTTTCTACCTCACAAATAAAGAAACAATGATAATGAATCCCCTGACATAATAAGTTAATTATAAGCTGCGCATTCCATTTCATCTTAGTGGTAGTAGAAGTATAAACAATGAATTTCTGATTGCACTGAAGCAATTCCCATGAGGAGAAATGCTACAGTCTTTGTTACATTTATTCTCGAATGCACACAAGAAAACGTTGCATGTTAAAAAAACTTATTCTATAAAAAGCATAAAAATCTTAGCGAAAACTTCGGCAACATATTCACAGAAACTATTAGAAGAATTAATGAATAGGAACCCATAATGGCCTGTGACAAACTGACATGAACAAAGAGAAATGGTCTGCTAATCCAAGGCGAATTCTTTCGCAATATTTTCCGGGCTTGATGTCGTCTGATAGGAGTGTAGTACTCAACACTATTCCGCATCATATACATTTCCATCCTATATATACACTGTGCATACAATGCTTGTCCCTGAGCTCTGCCAATGTTTGTGGCTCCATTTGATAGGTGGCAGTTAACATAAGCTAATGACGGGCAGTCAAAAGATAAATATCCGATTCTTTTCGGAAAATAACAAACATAAGAGTCCCTCTAAAAATAAATTTAAACCAGGCATCGGCAACATGTTCCCGCCTGGGCACTGTATACACCATCCCTTCATTTCTCTCTCCACAAGTATTCTACCTGTCTGCGTATATGTACAGTAAGCATAGGCTGAACTCGGTACCATAGCGTTCTAATCATCAGTGTGTAAAGTGATGGAATATGGCTAATAAATTGTAGGATTAGTTTTGATTTCAAACAAAAGCTATGGGAACAAGATTATTTTGTTATTATCAATAAAGGTAAAGCTCAGTGCCTCAACTATTCAGTTGAGATTTATATGCTCGTAAAGCATTATAATATCACACGACACCTCGATCTTGGCTGTAAGGATTTTTGTAAACTTATAGGTAAGGGTTTACAATGGTATTGTTAAAAATGGCTGATAATAATAAAATAGTTCTTACATGCGCTAAAGCAATGTGTTATTTTAATTTAATTTGTTCTGCAGGTTCAAATAGTGACTATATTTCAACAATATACAAGAATCATTTGTTAATGGAGAAGCCAACCCACAATCACTAATAGTTTAAAATGCAGTCCTTTTAATTTATCACATTTCAAACACATAGGCGAGTCATAGAGAACAATACCCTATTTCAAATGTCTGGTAAAACCGGCAAAGTATTGTATGAATTATTACTTAATGACAAAGTTTCTTAACTTACGTAATATCGGCAGCTAAGATACTGGCAATCTTTGAATCCACGTACCGATATGTCTACGAACAATTTTTTTCTAAAATTAACCTGATGAAAAATATTGTGCTTACACGTCTAACAGCCTATCATCTCGTAACTGCTTTACATTTATGTATTAATAGTATTCATTGTAACAATAAAGACAAACATTATAGGCGATGTAAAGCTTAGAAGTGATTATTTATAATGACTGCTAAGCCATGGTGACCATATGAACGCCTATATTACGTATTTGACTTGATATGAAATGTTTAATGTAATAGCATGCGTCATTAGTTATGTATATAGCCTACCTAAGCGAAAGATAAGTCGAATTCATGTAATTACTCGTTGATGTAAACAAGTAACTAGGTCCGAAATATTGTGGAAGGAGTGAATTCGATTAGCCATACTTCCCCTCTCTTATGCTCATGCCTGATTTAAACACAGCAAACACTTTGAAGCTGAACATGCGAACATTATTGTAAATCTTGGCTGCAAGTTTAGATGCTATGATTAGTGAACACAGTAGGGTAAAGTTGCCTATTTCCGTGACACCCCTAATCCCGTGATACTTTTTTAAAAATTGAATGTCAGTCAAACCTTTGACATTCGACCATAGCGACAGACATCTTTCTCGAAAGAGTGCATCTTCCGCCTACTTTTGAGATATCGGTGAACTTCCTAGCAAGAAATCCAAACCCGTGATATTCAGTGAAAGAAACGTATCACGGAATTAGGCAACTTTACCCTATAACACGATTATTTTGACATCGGTAGTGAACGTGAATTCTTAATGATGAACAATAAATATATTCTTTCTGTATGTTCCCCAAGTTGTAGTTAAAGTTAAAAAAGAACTCTGTATTTCTATAGTCATGGAACATAATGCACAGTACAGATGAGCATTGTTTGTGATGCACTAAGAAAAAATGACATCACAGAATCCGGATCTGTCTCAGGAGATATTAAATTTATTGAATGCAAACTGATATTGTGGAGAACAGCATAGCCTATTATCGTTGTTGTCCTTTTAATACTACGTTGTCTGTTTCAAAATACAATCTTCACTCACTGCGAAACAATGAAGAACTGTGTACGTTCGTCAACGAATGTAACTTCCTCACAATATGGCTGCTTTCATAGAGAATCTCTTGCATGTATTTCCGGTAATTATTTAAAACAACTTTCAGCATTTTCGTTCTATTATTAAGAGAATTGTATATGTATTTTCTTTTTATTATATTTAGCGTATATCCCACTCGTTTCGTTACCTTAATTAAGAGGTGTTTTTTTCTTTCTTGTTTTAATTATTACATCTAGCCCATATGTCAGTTATTTGTTACATTGTTATAAAAGTTTTATCTTCCTTTCTTAATTATTATATTCTCTTCATTTACTTTGTAATTCCAGTCTTCTCCGCTCTTTCATTCTATCGAACTCTTTAAAATATCAGTTAAATTAGAACAAAATACATTTATGATTAATAGTTTGTGTTCTGAATTTATGGATTATTGAGTAATGTAGACTTGTTTCTGTCACGCAGGCGGTGCGGGTTCGAATCCCAGTTTGGCCTTGGCATTTTTCATTTAAAAAATCCATTGCGACAATTGTGGCGGACAAGGTCGTAGTTGGGGTTATCCCGTTTCCCTGTGGCATTAAAATATCATTACTTTCAATCTCACTTCCGTTATCATTCCCCGACGGCTGACGACTCACGGAGTGGGCTGGCTTAGGGACTAGTTGGGGGTTGCCTGCTCGAAACCTGAATACGCAGAGAACCTTAGTGTAGTCAGCCGGTTTGGATGGGGGAAAGCGCCTAGCTCTAGGGAAAGCGCCTAGCCATAGGTAAAGCGTAATGGATCTTCTAGATCAGGGATACAGTACTAGCGAGAGAGGGGTTGAAAGCATGGGGAAAGCTTTGGTTTCCCGTCCACAGTCCACCGGCGTTGAATGACGTACTGTATCTGTGGCCCGTACGCAATCACATAAGACAGACAGTGAATACAAATCCCCTCCCCTACCAAGTCAATGACGCGGGATGGAAGGAAGGGCTGATTGACGTATTTCTATGAGTGACGTAACGCCACAATTGTCGCCCAGTTCTGCAAGCCTGTTCTTGGTCCCAGTGCTGAGTTATAATTTTCCCGTCTCGAAATTCAGCTTAATTTAAAATACGAATGTAGACTTGCAGATATTCTACTATTATTACTTTGAAAACTACAAAATCACAAAATCTTATATTTCGAATTCCGAAGCTTTATCCTCCCCAAGCGTTATGTGAATGATTTTGGCAATTATTAAAATAACTTTTATTCGTAATACATCCATATTTTGTCCTTCAGGAATGATACAAGGATATCCAGTGAACTTTTCTGTAATGTTTCATGGAGCATAAATAATAGCCATCATGGAGAGCGTCATGTATGTTCTGCGTAATTCATATTATTTTATAGGCCTATTCTTAGGTCCATAGAATTCGTTTTACTAGTTTTCACTTTCCATCCATTTTACTTATTTATGTCAACTAGACTAGGTACATCAATAACAAAGCAAGCTTTGACACTAATTCTACACTTATAATGTCTAGCTTATTTGCTTCTCTTTACCTGTCTATCTTTATATGAATGTTCCACAGCACAGGTATATTATTTTTCGACATGACAATTTGAATCATGTAGGTAGGGTTAACAAAATAAAAATATGACAGTTTGAATGTTCAAAGTCCTGGATATAAGTTACTAAGCATGATCGGAGATCCAGAGCACAGATCACAAGATAATGCGTAGTTGAGTTTGCCTATTTAAAGTCATCCTGTTTTGTTTGTTGTTTGAACACATTCCGAAACTCACTTGAAAAACTACAGAAAAAATATTAATATGTTGTAAATAAATGAATAAATATTATACAGATCTATTCCTATTAAATATGAATGTAGTACCAGTATTATTTTTTGAGTAAACTAAATGAAAGAAACTCTTTAATATTTATTTTATAACAAAAAATAAACTGACCAGAGATAATCTGTTTTACTTTTGTTTTTATACTGTCCACAACCGTAAAGTAACTATGGAAAATTTTCACTTCATGGCTTTATTTTAATTAAGTGTTTTAACGAATAGTAATTTATTATAATTTTGGTATTTTCAATTTGTTTATATTTTACAGCACTTTGTCAACTGGGAGCTTCCGAAAAAACGGGAGATCCAAGAATTGTTAAAGTGGATTTTGACATTGGTAAAATACCCGGAGCAAGCTATTGAAAACAAGAGAAAACAGATTTATTAAACTTAGAACAAAAATAAATTTCACATTTATCAGGGTTAAATTCTAACCCTATAGTTGAATCGGATTGAATGATTTTACTAAGGCCTTGCAGAACATCTGAAGGGGCCCCACTTAAGCACTCATCATCTAAGTAAAAAAGGTTGAGATCACTAATAAGTTCCTTAATAAGGGGATGAATTGTTAGACTAAAAAGTAAAGGGCCAGCCGGATCCCCTTGTTGGCAACCTGATTGAGATATAATTGTATCAGAATAAAAAAATAAAGTAGAAGGGTGTCTGTATGATTGCCAGAAATAGGGGAAAAGTTTTGAAATTTTAAGTTTGCAACATGTTATCTCTTTCAATACAATTGAAGGCATTTCTGAAATCTAACTTAAGAACGATTTTATCAGAGTGAGAATTGGCAGAAATGAATGAGCGCAATGAGTGAATAATACTTTCACAGCCCTGAGGTGAACCGAAACCAAATTGATTCGGTGTAAAATATGCACTAATTTCTTCTTTAACACTAGTATCTGAGTGGAATGAAGTGGTAATACCAGTGAAATGATTCCAGGGTCCAACGCCGACAATCCCTCAACATTTGCTCATAATTGGTTGTGAGAAAACTGCGGAACGAACTCAACCAGGCAACTTGCCCTAACAAGGATTTTAACCGGGGCCCGCTCGTTTCACGTTTAAACATACTACCGTTACTCCACAGCCGTGGACCACTTAGGCCTTACAATGTTATTGTAAATGGGATAATTTTTTCTACAATAACAACCAAATATAAAAACTAGACATATGAGCCACTGAGACGAGGTTGTGATACAAGTATTCCTTTTGGTGCTACCTATAAATGCTTTCATGTTTTTCACGTACTAAATTTTTAACATTAACAGCTGTGTCTTATGGTGCTTTAAATGCCACTTCTTTCTAAATTTTAACTGTAAATAATGGCAGTCTATTGCTCCAAAGGCTAATCTAATTAGGCTGACCAGACGTCCCCGATTTTCGGGGACAGTACCTGGTTTTGAGTTGCTGTCCCCAGGGAGCAAATGTCCCCTTTTGTACCCGGAAATTAATTTCGTCCACAGAAGTTTTGATTTTGTTTCAATAACATTGTACACGTGAATATTTAAGTATCGTGATGGAACTGCTGCGATTCATGCACATTTCTGAACGGTTCTCAGTATGAGACAGATGAACGAGCGAGCACAGTGTGAGATATTTTGCACTCTTTAAGAAGAACATACGTATCATCTTTGTCTTTATTCGCGTTGCGCGGAAGTGTGAGAACTGCCGCAGTATCCATTTTTAAGTAGTTACAAAAATTAGGAGTTTTGTGATAAACCAACAGATGAAAAGTGGTCTGATGTTTATCAACATTTCAAAAAAATTCCATTCCTTTTGAAAATCTTCTCAAAATAGTGTCATTAATCATGTGTCTTTCAGTCAGTAATTCATCATTTGAAATACTTTTTTTTCTACACAATGAACTCAATCTGTACCAATGAAAAGTCAAGAATAAAAACTGAAACAATTAAAGCTTTGTTACAAGTGAAAACAAACTTTCATTTCTCACCTGAAGAACATAATATATTCTTCAGACAAGTACTTGTAAGATGTGTGTTAGAGTTCAGTGTGTACAATATTATGTGAAAGACTTCCGTGCATGCGACAGTACTGAAATTGAATTCTTAATGGCTATAATTATTTGTAGGAGTTACATGTGTTTGTGCATTTAATTAAAAAAGTCAAAATACTCTACACATTTAGTGCGCGAAGTTCAATTGTTTTATCTATTGTTACTTGTATTTTGGGCAACATTTCAATGGAAAATGACTAGATAAGCGTTTGTGGTTTTTATTGAAATTGCCGATGTCCTTAAAAAATCTGGTCAGCCTAAATCTAATTCTTCATTAAAATATAGATATTAATAAATTATTAAACCGATTTCCTTAAAAAAAACACGTAACCAATATGTGGGTTAAATCCCCTTGTTTAATTTTACTTAACTGAAATATTAAGTAATAACAAATATTAAACTCCTCCTTACGAAATATAATCGTAACATTTATAACTCAGTTATTTTAAGTTAATATTACCTATTTGAAAAAAGGGAACGAATTCAAACTTAATTTTATTTCATAATGTCAAGACTAAAAATCTGGATTAACAAAATACGCTGCCTGCATTCGATTCATGCATACTTGAACCAGTAGTTTCGGTATTCCATACTTTAAAAATTGTCGGAAATGTAAAGAAACAGACATTAATAGAATTTAACTTTCCGTTTCTGATGAATGAAATCACCAATTAATTCCCCCATTAACACACTTCTTTTACGCGTTTTGCTATTGTAGTTATTATTAACACACCGAACTTGTAAGCAGATTTAAAGTGAAAATATATTTTGAGTAACAGTACAAAACTGAGAAGAAAGCCGCCAAACAAGCGTCGTGTTTCTTTAAGAGCGCGCTCATCTGCAAGAATGCTACCTCAAGAATGGCAAGCTGGAGGTAATAACAATAGTTTGTAATGAAATATTTTATCTTTGAATGCTATGATGAAGGGAAAATTTTGAAGTGCTAAAAACGTAACACACAACATTTTTTTCAAAACAGTTCATAATTGGCTCCTATTATATAACAAACTATTATCCCAAAAAGAGGAATTTGTAGGTTCTGTAATACTTTGCCAGGAACTTTTAAAGAACCTAACATGGATTTTTGGATGAAATTTCCTAGCTTATTTACACAGGAATAAAGTAGACAAAAAAGGAAATGTCCGACTGTAATGAGTAGGCCTACAAACAAAACATTCGTCGTCTATTTTTATAGCGAAGGGGAATACATTTCTCATCAAGCTATCAGCTCCGAAACTCTTCATCAATTAAATATAATAAAAGAGTTTATTTTGATATTAGAAGTAACATTTTATTGAGGAATCGTCCAAAACACAGTAATTACACTTCTTCTAAATTCTCTGTAGTAACAAAAAAAGTTAGTTACGGTTTATTTAATGACGCTCGCAACTGCAGAGGTTATTTCTGCGTCACCGGTGTGCCGAAATTATGTCCCGCAGGAGTTGTTTTACATGCCAGTAAATCTATTGATATGAGCCTGTCGCATTTAAATACACTTAAATACCATTGACCTAGGCCAGGATCGAACCCGCAATCTTGAGCACAGAAGACCAGCGCTATACCGACTACGCTATCTAAGCCGACTGTCAGTAACATAATTCTCAGACTATGGCAATGCAAAATTCATTATCCACTTCTATTCATTCCTTCTATTACTTGCCTTTCTTCGCTCCATTTTATTGTGAACATTTTCTGTAATTTTATTCTTTTTTTGACGTTGTTGTTCCTTAACTTTTGCCACCCGTAAACTTTTAAGTCTAACGTATACCAATAATATGTAATAGCCTACTAACAAAAATTCTAGGCTAGAGTACTACAGTCGAAATTGTAGCACAGTGTTCTGTTTACGTCAGTTATATTTCACTATAATAATCACATAATTAACATTTATCCCCAATGCGAACTAAAAGGTAATATCTTCCATCTAACTAAGAAGGTAACGGGTGTTTTACTGTTTACCGTCTCATAACATTTCATTTAAATATCTTAATTTATTATTAATGGATTTATGCCCCGCAGAAATTTTCTTTCACTCAAACCTAATACTCTTTGGCCATAATGCTCTCCTATCTATAGCATTTTCGACTTTCACATCACTCTCATGCAGACTTCGTTTAAACTATACATTCATAATTCTGTGACCTCGCCTTTCATCTCAATTTTAATTTAATATCTGAAATTGTGTTTTAAATCTCCTGATTTGCATTCTTTAGTTTTATTCAGAACTTCTGTCGACTTAGATTTTACTTGCAACTTACTCCGATAATACTGAATACTATCGAAATTCTAGAACAACACATTAAAAATTACAATTTAAATATATTATGAATACCTAAGTCATATATTTTGTTAATTTTATTTATATATGCTTTAACATTATGCGTTTTTAGGATTTTTTATATATCACTAGAACGGTTTTATTATTGTTGAGTTCCTGGGAGTCATATTTTGTAATGAAAACTTGCGCAGCAAACCAAAAAATAAGATTTCTCATCTGGCCAGAAGTGAAAAGGTTTCCATTTTTTTTTTTAAGTTTTATTAAAAGGTTGTACTTAAAAACTTTAAGTTCGTTAGGCCTATATTATTCTATTATTAACTACACTGTAAATGTTTCCCTTTATCCATAGCTAATTTCCCTTTTCCACAATTTCCTATCAGTAACACATTATTTCCTGTCAGACTGCGGTAACGCATATTCGTTTATCATCATTCATCCGTTGTGACTACGGAATTCCATTTCTTCTTTTCCATCTAATTGTGAATGAAATATTTTCAATTTACTTCTATAATATAGCATCGCTATATTTCCTTTGTGAAATTTTACGTGCGACTTGTCATAATGAAATATAATCGCTATGTATATTCCGGAGTACTACCTCGATGCAGATTGTAGCACAGGAATTTTCTCGTTCCTGCATTTGTTCTTATTATATTAATAAAGTTGTATTTTTCACCTATTTGCGTCGCGAGCAAATAAAGAACATAGTTATTTCCAGTTGAAAGCTGCAAATTGTTTATTTATTTATTTATTTATTTAATGTTACAAAGAGAATAGATACTTTACATATTCAATTACTTAGACATTACGCACTTGTAATGACGTTAGTTTTATTGTGTAAGAAGGTAATTCCATGATTTCACAGATTCGTTATGAACAAAATTCTTCAACCGCACGACCACAGTAAAGCATAACCTAATAAATTTTAACATATCAGTTCAATCAGTTTATTATAATGGACACGACTCTTTCTTTTATATTTGTAGCATGGAAGTTCCAAACCAGCTAAATGCCTTTTGTATTAATTTGTTGTTTGTATATTCTATATGCATTGCAAGACACTCTAAGCTCTAGGTTGTCTGTAAGTCGTTCCTAACCTGTCTACAGATAATGTATCACATATAATACATTTACAAAATTAAACAGTTTTTCTTGAATAAATCGAAAACATGATTTTGGTACTTATCTGGTTTAGAACGTCCATGCTACATTTGTTACTCAAACATTTTCTTCTTGATCCTTTGGTTTATTTTTCCTTCTATTATTTACGATTTTATGTCGAGAAATTTTGCACATACACACGAAGAATTGCCGTTATTGACATGGATTCTGAGGTAAAATATTCCTAATTCAGGCGGAGTGATTTAACAACTGCTGTTATTTCCTTATTGATTTAAAATTTCTTCGCCATATATCCATAGAGTCTATTGCAAATAATTAATTAGACGTTTTCGTTTAGCCAGAGTTTCTGACAACTGATGTTATTTCCTTATTGATTTAAAATTTCTTCGCCATGTATTCATAGGGTCTATTGCAAATAATTAATTAGACGTTTTCGTTTAGCCAGATTTTCTGACAACTGCTGATATTTCCTTATTGATTTAAAATTTCTTCGCCATGTATTCATAAGATCTATTGCAAATAATTAATTAGACGTTTTCGTTTAGCCAGATTTTCTGACAACTGCTGTTATTTCCTTATTGATTTAAAATTCCTTCGCCATGTATTCATAAGGTCTATTGCAAATAATTAATTAGACGTTTTCGTTTAGTCAGATTTTCTGACAACTGCTGTTATTTCCTTATTGATTTAAAATTCCTTCGCCATGTATTCATAAGGTCTATTGCAAATAATTAATTAGACGTTTTCGTTTAGTCAGATTTTCTGACAACTGCTGTTATTTCCTTATTGATTTAAAATTCCTTCGCCATGTATTCATAAGGTCTATTGCAAATAATTAATTAGACGTTTTCGTTTAGTCAGATTTTCTGACAACTGCTGTTATTTCCTTATTGATTTAAAATTTCTTCGCCATGTATTCATAGAGTCTATTGCAAACAATTAATTAGACGTTTTCGTTTAGCTAGATTTTCTGACAACTGATGTTATTTCCTTATTGATTTAAAATTTATTCGCCATGTATTCATAGAGTCTATTGCAAACAATTAATTAGACGTTTTCGTTTAGCTAGATTTTCTGACAACTGATGTTATTTCCTTATTGATTTAAAATTTCTTCGGCATGTATTCATAGGGTCTATTGCAAATAATTAATTAGACGTTTTCGTTTAGCCAGATTTTCTGACAACTGCTGTTATTTCCTTATTGATTTAAAATTTCTTCGCCATATATTCATAAGGTCTATTGCAAATAATTAATTAGACGTTTTCGTTTAGCTAGATTTTCTGACAACTGCTGTTATTTCCTTATTGATTTAAAATTTCTTCGCCATGTATTCGTAGGGTCTATTGCAAATAATTAATTAGACGTTTTCGTTTAGCCAGATTTTCTGACAACTGCTGTTATTTCCTTATTGATTTAAAATTTCTTCGCCATGTATTCGTAGGGTCTATTTCAAATAATTAATTAGACGTTTTCGTTTAGCCAGATTTTCTGACAACTGCTGTTATTTCCTTAAAGATTTAAAATTTCTTCGCCATGTATTCATAGGGTCTATTGCAAACAATTAATTAGACGTTTTCGTTTAGCTAGCTTTTCTGACAACTGCTGTTATTTCCTTATTGATTTAAAATTTCTTCGCCATGTATTCGTAGGGTCTATTGCAAATAATTAATTAGACGTTTTCGTTTAGCCAGATTTTCTGACAACTGCTGTTATTTCCTTATTGATTTAAAATTTCTTCGCCATGTATTCATAGGGTCTATTGCAAATAATTAATTAGACGTTTTCGTTTAGCCAGATTTTCTGACAACTGCTGTTATTTCCTTAATGATTTAAAATTTCTTCGCCATGTATTCATAGGGTCTATTGCAAATAATTAATTAGACGTTTTCGTTTAGCTAGATTTTCTGACAACTGCTGTTATTTCCTTAATGATTTAAAATTTCTTCGCCATGTATTCATAGGGTCTATTGCAAACAATTAATTAGACGTTTTCGTTTAGCTAGATTTTCTGACAACTGCTGTTATTTCCTTAATGATTTAAAATTTCTTCGCCATGTATTCATAGGATCTATTGCAAATAATTAATTATATGTTTTCGTTTAGCCAGTAGTTACTGTATACTTTATCCGCTTAATATTGCGAAAGGGATTTACTTTATGAGTACATTCTACCATTAGGTCTACTTTGATTACTAATATTAGTATTTTCTATTGAAGTGTTTATCTAGGATACCAATCCAATTCAGCTTTTTCGTACTATTACATCGATGGCACCTTCGCTTATGAAATCACGTTATCCAATATTCCATCACCGCGTCCATCCATTGCTTCTATTTATCCTTCTACTTAGCATGTAGAATAATCCTCACGGTTTTGCGTGTAGTGTAAGCAAGTGAAATAGAATACTGGCCACTAATCCGTAGTTACGTACAGCATTTTAAAGCGTATGTATTTTAACGTTAGGTTATGTTTGGTTTTATTAAGATTTAAATTTGTCTTCGGTTACTGTTGGGAATAACTTGATAAAAATTTTTATCGAGGTACTTAAAAAGAGATTATGTTTTTCATTATCTCATTCTTTATTGTGTGATTTTATTACTTTGAAAAACAATACTCCTCTTTCACGCAATCGAGTAGCAATCTCTCAGTGGCACTATCTTCTCTCATACAATTCTAATATACAATTCGTTTAATTAATTCTGCCCACCGCTATTATTGTCTAAGCTTTCCCCCGTTCTACACTTTTTGCCAATAGCCTGTACCACTTTGCTTTGAAATCCTCAACATTTTCATTATTGTACAATTTACCCCACGAGAATCTACATCCAACATACTCGAACAAAAGGGGAAATAATACCGAAAAATGTGTACAAAATTATACCTTGGGACTTTATATGTGAAAACATTGTTATTTATTGCTTTTTATTCATTAGGCCTATTTTAAAACTTATTCGTTACAATCAAACAATTGCAATTTTCCATCTGGCTTACTTTCCAAATACTGTTACAGTTCATTTTACTAGAAGAGTTTATATTATATTTCATTACATTAATATTGCTGTATTTTCTGTTACTATCGTGTTGATAAGAAAATTCTAAAATAAAGTAGTTTTCCGTAATGGAAATTCATTTTGATTCTCTGTAGTTGTCTATCACTAGCATCTCTACCTATTAGACCTGACATCGAGTACTTTGACTCCATATATCCGTTTTTTTCTTTCTGGTTATAATTCTGAAACCAAAACTTTGTTTGTAGTACTTGACTTGAATCTTCGCTATTTCTAGCAACTAAGAGCTGTAGGCCTAAGTCTTACGTACGCGAAAAATAACTAATAATAATAAACGTTGGAGAGAAAGAATCCATAATGTTTAAAATTATTTCTGATCTTCACTTATCCCTACGACATTAAAATCAATAATACAGTCCTGCTGCAAACAATTACTCATCACTTCCCATCCAGTTAATAGTTACTAGTTTGTTCATCTATTTAATGTTACGAAGACAAAAATTAAAATTAATTAAATTTGTTACTAATGATTGTTACTAAGACCTAAATATAACAGTTCCCACACAACCAAAGCACAATTTTTAACTCGAATAAATTTACCATCTTCGTCTGTCAAATCACGGTAAAGAATGACTCTCTAATTTTAGTCTTCTTTCTCCTTCCAGCTAAATGTACCTAATATTTTCGTTAAGTTTACATGGACAAATTAAGTTCATTACTAACGGAGTTCCTGGAGTTAGACGTGACATAAAACATTCCTGGTTACTTCAATTTTATTTCATAGTAGGAAAAATATGTTTATCATTCCGAATAAATAAATAACTTTTTCCTTGGAGCTAGAAACTACAAGGAGTCTCGAAGTGAGGACTTTGCACGTGGGGCGCCCTTACCGTGCGCGGCGCCGGTGAGGATCAAAGTCGCCGAAAGCAGCAGCAGGAGGCCCGGCAACGCCATGGCAAGAGTCCGCGCACCAACAGGTTAACACTAGTCTCATGTCACGGCACCACACAACTTCATGGACACGCACGACGGTCCGGCAGCGACTGAAGGCGCGCGCGGGCCCCGGCCCCGGCGCCGGCCCGCCCCGCGACGCATGCGCCCCCGCCGCCGACCACGTGCGGAATCAATCCCATTGTTATGCACAGGTGTCGAAGCACAAACACCGGGTCAACAGACTCCACTAATTGATTGCGACGGGGAATCTGATACAAAGAAAGATATGGATTAAGCAGGAAGGACCACAAATCACAAACATTACCACCATTACCACCATCGTCACAACAGCACTGTGACAGTGATCGAAATTACCATAATTCCCATCAAAGTCGTTACCGCTTGGCTACCACAAAAGTTATATTACTCGTAATAACTTGTGTGCCACAACCAATGTCTTCAATAATGCCCTTACCACAACCACCACAATAATCGGTATGACTATCACGATTGTCACTGTTGTCATCAAACTAATTATCACCATTGTTACGGTTTCGGTACTATTCATAAATACTAGTCCAGCAATCATCTATGCCAGAACCATCTCCAATGCTGCGACTACAAGAACCATCACAAATATCAAACTATTATTATTACAATAATAATTTCCAGGGCTATCTATTATCACCATCGTTAACGCTTCGTCACAATAAATACAGAGTGATTCACGAGGATTTATCGTCCTTTACGGAGCTTATTTCTGAAGACATGTTGAGCGAAAAAATATCATATAAATATGGTTCCTATTCTCAATATTTTCAGAGTTACACTAATTTAAAGTTGTTTGTAAAATAAGTTTTTTCTTTAGTTTGAAGGTAAAAGAATAATACAAATAGAGAACGAACCATTCAGAAGTATCATTTCTTTAATTGACAAGTATTATGAAGATAAAAATGTGCTGTGAACTCCTTAGTTTCATAGTACAGACATCTTCTGCTATATTTAACTAGAAAATTATAATATTCTTACGGACTTATCACAACAATTATTACAAATTACA
The DNA here is from genome assembly GCF_040183065.1 of Periplaneta americana. Classification (NCBI taxonomy): domain Eukaryota; kingdom Metazoa; phylum Arthropoda; class Insecta; order Blattodea; family Blattidae; genus Periplaneta; species Periplaneta americana. The sequence goes on along the minus strand of NC_091129.1, from coordinate 80,500,064 downwards.
CCACTTCCACCGACTTAATTATTTGCAGTTCAATTTTGCACCCTAATTTACAGTCTTGGAGAGTTTACAACACATTTTTAAAAATGTCGCCGTCCGATTGAGTACACTTGGCCGCATACTTGTGAACGACACTCGTCGTTCTACGTAACTGCAAACGGCTATTTTTTTATTTCCGTAGAGCTCTCGCTGGCTGCTGACTGCACGCTGACCAAGATCACGCGTTCACAGCAATGCGTTCCAAAAACGAAACGTAACTCTGTAAATATTGAGAATAGGACCCATGTTTGTAAGACATTTTTTCCTCGGGATGTCTTCGGAAATAAGCTCCGTAAAGGACGGTAAATCCTAGTGAATCATCTTGTATATCTGATACTCCCATTATGTTAGAGGAAACGAACATCCAACACTCTGATTTCAATATATATCGAAAATATAATAATATAATTACTATCATAATGATAATAATAAAATTGTCAGGGCTCTTATAACCTTAGGTAAGAAGTTCGTACCGAAACTGCTAACTTGTGTGAGCTTGGACTATATATCCACCGAATGAATAGTAGTAACGCAGCACTCACCGTCAACAAACCAGAAAAACAAACGTGTACAGTCGGGTAATAACCAAACTTGTCTGTGTACCTTCGAATAAGAAACAAAATAGACAAATAAAATTGTATAAAAATTCATTTGCCAATTAGAATCTTCCTAATTTTCAATATGAAATAAATTACCCATACATATAAGAAAAACAAATAGAATACATAGTTATATGTATATAGTCTTGTTACAATTGTATTAATAATAATGTACATTTTCAGTTTATCAAAAGAGATACTCTTCTACATATCTCTATATTCAGAAAGAAATAATTGAATATTGAACATTTTCCTTCTACGTCACAAGACACAACTGGAGGAAATCTGAAACATGATACAGTATCTCTTACTAAACATAGCTTGTGAACCTTACAGTGCATTTCGTAAATAACACATCACATTAACCCGTAATTATTGCCAAGGACACTTTTCATGTTTGCATTAATGACTATTAGGATTTCTGCGGATTGGTATATTTGTGTATATATAGTCTACTCTCACATATATTTCAACACTAAATAATATTCTTGCATGCAGTTGTTAGAAGGGATATTGAAACATACCAACAATATACATAGGCCGAGAAAGAATACAATTATATCTACTTGAGTCAGATTTAGAAGTAGATTGTTTCTTTTTATTGTTGTATATTCCATACAAATAAAGTTATCCCATACTAATATACTATGGGATATACTGCTGAAGCTAATGACAGCTGTGAGCAGTATTGAATGAAGATGTACCAACAAGACGAAGACCATAGTAATAGGAAGAAAAGTAAAGAAGGTAAACTTGCGAATTCTAAATGAGGCAGTAGAGGAAGTGAACAGCTCCAAATACTTGGGGTATACTATAAGCAGTAACATGAGCTGCTGCCAAGAAGTCAAAAGGAGAATAGCAATCTCCATGGAAGTTTTTAATAAAAAAAAGAGCGTCTTCTGCGGACCTCTGGAGAATGAATTAAGGAAGATACTAGTGAAGTGCTTTGTGGGGTGTAGCATTGTATGGGGCAGAAACATAAACATTACGATCAAGTGAAAAAAAGCGAATATAAACATTTGAAATGTGGATATGGAGAAGGATGGAGCGTGTGAAATGGACAGAGTAAGAAATGAAGATGTGTTGGAAAGAGTGGATGAAGAAAGAATGATGCTGAAACTGATCAGAAAAAGGAAAAGGAATTGGCTGGGTCATTGGTTGAGAAGAAACTGCCTACTGAAGGATATACTGGAAGGAATGGTGTACGGGAGAAGAGTTCGTGGCAGAAGAAGATATCCGATGATAGACTACATTAAGTATATGGAACATATGCGGAGACAAAGAGGGAGGCAGAAAATAGGAAAGATGAGAATGCTAGTTAGCAGTGAAAGACCTGCCCTTGTTCAGAGCACTATGAATGAATGAATGAACGTACATCACATATAATTTACGCCGAGTAGAAAAACTTATTTTACAGGATTTTCTGTAAAGCGTAAAGTAATAATAGGCCCTAAATTATCACAATATAATTGACAAGCATTATTTTCAATAATTTCTGTGTACTGTGATGTTACCATTGGTTATTAAAGGAGAAAAATTCGCTTCGGCGCCGGGGATCGGACCCGCCCTTAGTATCAGAGGAGAAAGATTCGATCCGTTGTTGTGGATTGAGCCTCCTAATTCTGTAGGACCAAAAAATTGATCTTTACGTTAAGTAGTTTCATTCATAATCACAAAATCAAAATAATTTCAATAGTGAAATATAACTTCATAAAAGGCGTTAAGAAGAAGAGTGTCTAATATTTTGAAACGTGGTAGTAGTGTTGGTAGAAACAAGGAAAATTTAATAAACTTGTGTCCTAAAATTAATATCCTTGAAGAAACGAGGACTGTAACTGATATTGTAACAGGAGTATGTTTTCTAATGTGAACTTTTTGCAAGTTTGATTGCAACACAGAAAACATGCGAGTAAACAGGTCGATGTAACACTCTAAAATAAACGAGCAAAGAACTCACTTTAAAATATATATTGTTGTTACCAGTACAATACCAATTTCACAGTCCTTGATTCTTCAAAGTTATTAATTTTGTAACTAATGTTTAATATATATTTTTTTCTTATTTCTATAAATATTACCTCCTTCAAAAGTATTAAACCTTTTCGTCTAAACACTCTGTATATGTAATATGAATTATAGGACTAGAATATCAGATCACAATTTTACCGCGGATAATCTAGAAATGTGTAGTAAAAGTCAAAGGTGTCACGTCTGGGAAAACATCCACAGAAAGTTCTCAAAAGGAGAAGAGATTTTGAGTTTTCTATTGTAATATTGGGCACTGTGAACAGGACGATTTCTTCGGACAGCGGACAAAGGAAACTGAACAAAATCTGCCATACGCACAATGATATAAGAAGTTCAGAAAAAAAATATAGACAAAAGATACCGGTGTGAACTGTGTGAAACAAATTACAAAATGCACACGATGAAAAGCGTCGGTGGCTTTGATGATTAGTAAACTTGTAATCAGTATCGGCGGGACGAGTAACTAAGTAAGATCCGGAAACACTGCGTTATGTCGCCGTATCGTATCAAATGATAGAATAAGAAGTCTTAATATGAAGAGCTCGAATGAATTGTCGCAAATAATGCAAGCCGCTTCCCTGAGAAGTCGGATAACAACTTAACAGTCTGTTTATTATTAATGTATTATATTAAGTTTTCAATTTATTATATTCTTTAAATGACATAAATTACGCAATTTACTTGCATTTTAAGGTTTATGTAGAAGTTATTTTATGTGCAATTTCCCAGCCTTGGGTAGAAGAGAATCAACTGAGTTAGACAATTTCATTAATAATGAGAAGATACTTTATACAGTAAACCAGGAGCCTTGTTCTTAAAATGACTATATTGATTAATGACACAAGCAATATGTTTCAATGTCTCAGATTTTTGTATTTACTAAACAGAGAGACAAGCGACTTGCAACAAGGGACAAGTGACAAACAAATTTAGAGTGAATTTTACCGATCTGACCAGTCTTCTGTTTCATGAAGGAATTTACTGGTCACATTTGATTGTAACTTCTAGGTTATTTTGCCAAGTTCAAGACGTATGGCCAAACCTATAGTAATTTTATAAGTCCACACTTTTAGAGGAGGGAAGTAAAAATAGTAGCCAATAAATGTGACCAACTGATTCAGGAAGGAAAATTTTAAACAAACCCTTTTAAAGAAATAATAATGATCCACAGAAACATAGGTGTATATTTTTGTACAGAAAATATTCATGGATGTATTGGGTTCAGATTAACCTCAACAAAAATGGGACAATTTTGACAGTCATTGGAGATGACTTTAGAGGAACCATTGACTGAATGTATGCTTTCTCAGTTAAAAGCGCAATTTTCTTCCATTTTTTTTCGTCTTTTCCCATTTTTCGTGAAAATAATTTTTTTTTCATTTTCTTATTTCATGAAGCAGTGCTATATTATGATCTTTCCTCTAATTAGTCGAACTTTTAACAATTAACACAGTCACTTGATATGTAAAATTTACTCAACTTCTCACTTATATTTCCTTTCCTTCTCAGTTTACCACTAGTCAAATTAGTCTTTTAAAGAAAGAAGCTCTTATCTATCGACAACTTTAAGCTAATTTGAAGGGTTTAGAACCATAGTGGACCAAGTGCCATTTACTAAAACCGTAGGAAACAATGGTTAAATGAAGTTATCTGTAGTAATGTCACGAGAGGTCTGAGATTCGCCGATAAATCCACGAGCGAAGCGAGTGGATTTATCTAGGAAATCTCAGACCTCGAGTGACATTTATTAGGACTATTTCGTGAATAAAATAAAAATTTTAATAATATATTCCTAAAATTCGATCACAAAATGTTAATAATTCTATATTAACGAATACTTAACCTATTCAGACATTGTGAAGTTGAAATACTCGTAGATGAATATCGATTACTACAATAAAGAAATTCGATGTTATTATTCAGTAATGCCAATTGCGAAAAGTGAAATACAGGTTTAACAATGTTAATTACATGTACTGAAATTTTCTCTTATTATTATAACATAAATACATTTTCATTATCTGCTGAAATCATAATTTAATTTCACAGTAACAGCGGGGACAGCTATATACCAATGCTTATGTATTCACAGCGAGACATGTTACTACACAGTGAAGCCGTCTCTGTATAGATAGGCCTAATTAAAACACGAATTTTATTACGCCATACGGAAGGCAGTTTGATCAAAGACCTCATTATTACTATGCAAGGTCTTTGGGTTTGATATATGATGATGTTACATAAATTTGAACATCTGACCTTCTATTAATTGTTTAATTTCATTCACGAAATACAAATTTTATAGGCTACTTATTATAGGTTAAGTTACCTGTGGTACCAGGACCAATGTCAGCTGTGTCTTATTTCAACCGTTACACACAATCAGTGCTACATGAAAGCATTTTTTATAGCTCGACAAACGCATTCTCGCTGTAGTGTGTAACGGAACTAAAGCTGCATTTACACAGTTCAATATTCCAATCGCATATGCGTGTAATCTGAGAAGAATATTGAAAGAATCAAGTTTAAAAGATACGTTCAATTATGAAACATGAAGATTTTGTGTCTACATGGAGCGCCGTTTTGAACGTAGTCTTCACTGTGTAAATATATTAATTAATATTAAATATCAATCTTGCATTCATTGCGTTAAAGTTGAAAGAAAAGTTTAACCGTGTAGTTGCATCTTAATGTATTCATGATCATCAATTTACGGGAAAACAGTTGGCGACGACGACTAAACAAAAGAACGACCATGCGATAAATTGATAGCGATAAATCTAGATGCAAAAATTATCGCAAAGTGTGACTATGATTTGTTGGAACTCAAAATTTCATTACACTTCATTGGTCGAAAATGGAATGACCTCATATAAACGAAATAGTCACCTTAATGGAAACATATAGCAAGTAATATAAAGTATACACATTCAAACTAAATGATATGTCAATCTTCATTAAACTATGGTATTCCCTTAGCTTTAATCCTTGCTTTCTCCGTTTTTAATAAATGGCGCTTGACCCACTATGGTTCTGAACCCTTCATTTATTGCTTGAATGTACGCTAATATGCACTTTTTAATATCAGATTTCATGTCTTGCGTTGGTTAAATTAATTCCGGGTGTCAAAGAATTGTGATATATTTTAAAACCAATTGTAAATGAGTTCGATATTCTAAATGTTATTGTAATGATTGTATTAAAATAAACGCACGTACTGTGTAAATACTCACCAATGTGTACCAACATTTTCAACGAAATAATATTTTGACTGTTTTGAAAAGCTGCTAAGACTAATTTTATGTATTTTAATTTGCCCTATTCATTTAACGTATTGTGTGTCTCTCTTTTCAATATCTACTTTTGCTTTGTGTCTTCACTAGATACGTGAAAGAAATTTAATTCCCACAAAGACTACCTACACCACCTCAAAGAAATAAAATTGTATAAATATGTCTGATTCTTCGGAACCTTAGCAGTTGAAGGAAAAGTACTTTCTCTCAGCAGTACTGAGACCATGGAAGAACACAAAGTCTAATATACTGTAATAAATATTTCCGCATGTTTCTGTAGAGTCAATATATACATATTATTTTCTTTTATTATTCTCCTTTATTCTTGTCTGTCCGCCCACAGATTTTTTTTCAATATTCCTTTTCATCATTGAAGTAGGCCTATGAATTTCCTTATTCATATGTCGTGTGGTTTTCCACCTTTTCTTTATCCACGTGGTATCCATTTCATTATTCTCTTTGGATTCTTTTTGTTTGTCATTATTTTTGTGCTCCCACACTTTTCTGATTGTGTAGTTTTGTTGAATTAAATCTACAATTATTGTGTTTTGAACGTAATTATACTCCAAAATTAACAACTTAACATAATCTAATACCGAATATAAAACGTTTTTTATTTGTCCAAGTGGTATTCCCTTTTAGAATTTTTTGTCTTCCGCTTTTTGTGTAATCATACCCTAATTTTTTATTTTTATCGAATGAACTCCATAATTGAGTTTTGAACGTAATAATAATAGTAATAAGAATAATAATAATAATAATAATAATAATAATAATAATAATCCAAAATAGATAACTGTGCGTAATTTAATAATGAAGATAAAACATTAATATAAATAATAATTATCTTCTCTTTCTTACGAAAATTTATCTGTATCAACATGTAGGTTATTTAGCGTCTGAATGAAATGAAGGTGATAATGCCAGTGAAGTGAGTCCGGAGTCCAGCACCGAAAGTTACCCAGCATTTGCTCGTATTGGGTTGAGGGAAAACCCCGGAAAAATCCTCAACCAGGTAACTTGCCCCGACCGGGATTCGAACCCGGGCCACCTGGTTTCGCGGCCAGACGCGCTGACCGTTACTCCACAGGTGTGGACTCTTACGAAAAATTATTAGTACAGTTTATGCTAACACAAAGACATAAATTTAGATAAACAACTCAAAGTCAGGAACTGGTACAGTTCCTGGTTAGCTCAGTCGGTAGAGCGTTGGTGCATTGAGTCAAAGATCTCGGGTTCAATACCCGGCTCCGGAACAATTTCTCCCTTGCAATTATTTAAGTTAGATTGAAAGCAAATACGCCATACATTACACTGATTAATTAAAAGGAAGAGTTCACTGCTGTTAGCATGCCTGAGAAGTAAATTTCTTTAAGAAACAGAACACTGCGCACTGGTCAGACCAGTGAAATTCACTCCAAATTTGTTTGTCACTTGTCCCTTGTTACAAGCCGCTTGTCTCTGTTTTTAATACACACAAAAATACCGGTCGGTGTAAATTACCTGGTTGAGGTATTTTCCTGGGTTTTCCCTCAACCCCTTAAGAGCAAATGCTGGGCAACTTTCGGCTCTGGGCCCTAGACTCATTTCGCTGGAATTATCACCTTCATCTCATTCAGACGCTAGATAGCGACAGCAGCCGATAAAGCGTCGTAAAATAACAAATTAAAAATTAAAATCAATAGAAGACCACTCACATAGCTGTCCGAATCCCTGAAAATAAAAACTAGGGGAGAGTTGGGTAGTATCGGACATCGGGTAATATCGGACAGTGCGTTTCTTTCCTCTACTACCAGATGGTAGTACCTGAATGACATATTACGTTTCTGCATGCGACATCACAGAAACGAAACTATATCATTCAGGTACTATCATCCGGTGGTAGATGAAAGAAACTCACTGTCCGATACTACCCAACTCTCCCCTATATTTATAGTTCGAATATAAATGTAATAAAAAAAAGCTCACTCCGATAAAAAGATATGCAGGAAATGATTGTGATCCCAAGAATTAGTAAATGTAGAGACCATTGGCCTTTCCAGAAACTGGAATTATAGCAAATAATCATTGTTTGGGACTGAAACATAATCCATGCCGCAATCTTTCGCCTTTGCCCCAACTGAATCTTGTGGCAATTTTTACAGTAGAGATAAAAACAAATTCGTTGTAACCATGGTAATAACATGACATCTTATTTGAAGGAAAGAAAACACGTTCCTTCGACGTTCTATGTATAACCACAGTCTAGTATACACAGTCACGAAGCTTGAGGTGATGAGAGTACTAGGAACAATAGACTGTGCCGGTACTCTTTCGCATTGTCTGTGATGAGGCGATAGTAGCGATCCTAGTGGTTAGCAACTATCTATGGATGCATATTCCTTACATATTGAGCTTCGTGTCTGCATATAATAGACTGTTGTATAACCATATAAACATAAATTACCGGTATATCACTACTAGAGACACGTTATAGTTAATAATATTAATAATAATAATAATAATAATAATAATAATAATAATAATAATAATAATAATAATAATAATAATAATGGCTGGTAACAATAAATTGGCTGAATTTTTGGACAACTTAAAATCAAATAAGTGATAGAGTTTAAAAATATAATTCCCCAATTTAGTTTAACAACACATAATCGTTTAATTTAAAAAGAATTAACATCTACATTTTGTTGTTAATCCCTACAACATACTTCACCGCATTCATACTGGAACAATCCACATTATCATACTTAATGCAGATATTGATTGATTTATTACTGTAGAACTTACATCTTGAATATACCATATTCCTGGATTTCTTTTAGTGGCACTGGATAAAGAACAGTATTTCCGTCATTCAAATGCGGAACATTCATGCTATCTGTGTTGTGATTAAGGAAGTATTTGTTAGGTTCACTTTGCGATATTTCAGCGAATCTGAACAGAAATTTAGAGTAACCTGGATATCCTCCATTTCATAATCAAGAATACGTCGAAATGAGATTATTATTAATTGATTCATTGAAACTTGCGGTTTTATAAGACTCATTTGAATAAAATTTTGTGTTGAAATCACTTTATTCTTCGTATCACAATATAATTTGTGTAAATAATGGAAGCAAAGTATTAAGCTACAAAATAGTCGATTATAGTGGTTGAAAATAAGATGACTCATCTACTTGCATTATAACTTACACCGAATTGATGTTATTGTTTCATGACACCTCGAGTGTTGGCAGGCATGGCTGAGGAAAACCACAACACCATACTGGACCCAACATCCACATTATCCCTGCTTATGTAGAGATTGAATGATTTATTATAAATTACGTTCTCAACAAATTATGTTTTAACACATTGATAATGATACATCTTTATAAAAACGCTACAGAATTTAAGGAATATTTCAACAAATTATAATACTGTTGGATTTATTTTAGTGGGGTTTGTATAAAGAACAGTATTTACGTCATTCAAATTCGGAACATTCAAGATATCTGCGCTGTGATTATCGAAGTTTCTGTTACGTTCACTGTGGGATATTTCAGTCAACCTGAATAGAAATTGAGTATAGTCTGGATAAGATAAAGTACTCAAATAAGAGACAGGTTCCTAATAAGAGATACGTTGTTAACTTCTCCGGTATAATTTGCCATCTCTCGACATCTATGGTAAATCAATGTTTGTGCTTCTAAGGCATCGTGTTCTTTGTCTAACCTCAATTGAAAGTAAGCAACGAAGCTGAGAGCAAGAAAAGTAATTTTTCATACTTTGAACTTTTTACTGGTTTTTGTTGAGGGAGAGAACAGCAGTTGATGTAAGCTACAACAAATTCATTATTAATTTTATAAAATTGCTGGGAAAATGTTGCATATAATAAGGTAGATTGCTAATAAGGAAGATAATAATTTATGACCTTGGGTAGCTATTTCATATTTACTTACTCTGTTCCCTAATAAGAGATACCTAGGGGTCCTATTAAGAGATAGTGTCTCTTATTTAGAACCCTTATTTGGTATTATTATGATGCTCACCTTTGAGAGTTTACGAAAAGCGTTAATACTTCCAGTCGTGTCAGTTTCTCTGCTAGTAACTACATAAGAACCAATGAAAGATTAATTGAACTATTAATTAAAATTAATTACGAATTAGGTCAATCATTAATTATCCATTGTCCTCATTTATTACAAACATCACTAACTGAAATTATTAATTTATTATTATTCATGACTAAAAAATTATTCATTGAGATGACAATAATATCAATAGCTAAAGTCAATTAAAATTGGCTAGTCCGAACAATATTTACCTTACTTAAAGATCAAAACATAAGTGCTTAATTTGTAAAATATTCTCTATACATTTCTAATAAAAGTCTTGTGTAATTATTAAAATTATTACATTTAATTGTGATTCCAGGTTTCGAAAATTTCGTTGGACCTGTGTAAATGTCGCCACTACGACCAGTGCCAGCGTTTGTGACGCGTGTTCTTGAGTAAAAAGCCAGTCAGTGAGCATTTGTTGCCAGTGTAGCTGAGAACGGTAACACCCAACACGTCACGTAAGCAATCTGACAATCACAGTTGTCAGCTTTAATACCATAGGCTGTAACAAAGATAAGTTATTCGCTCTCAACGTCCCCATTACTTATTTCACGCGCCAGAAACGGTGACTTTAGTTATACCACAGTTATGCCTACAGCAGCAGCAGCAACAACCACAACCTCAAAATCCGCAAGCTTCAACCAGTGGGTAGTCGCATGTAAAGTCATCCAAGACAGGAAAATGAGCTATCATAATATCAACTCTTATCAGAAACAAATGAGCGAGAGTTTAGAGAAGGAAAAACAAAGACAAAAATGGAGCTCGCAGGAAGTTGTTCGAAAAACAACAAAAACCACAGAAAAACTCACTGCTTGAGTTCGTCCAGTGATGAAGAATCCGATGCGGAAATGGAATTAATTAACTCTAGTGACTCGGAATGTGGAGAAATTATAATGATGGAGAGTGCTTGTTTTGCACTGAATTTTTTTCAGAGGACACCAGAGCCCAGGATGGAGAAATAGATTCAGTGTTCAAAATGTCAACGTTGGACACACGAAGACTGCAGCACTGATGAAGAACCTTTCATTTGTCCAACTTGTTCAGTACACCGAAATAAGAATTGTGACAATTAAAGGGGTAGGCAAAATAAGTGCAATCAACTTAAAATTAAAATATGGAAATGGAAATTTAATATTCTATCATTTTTCTTTCTCTAGCAAAATATTAACGTTAGCAATAGTAGCCGAAATAAGATTAGTACATTCATGTCCGATTTGACCGACTTTGTGTTCTTTTCGTAAACCATCTTAATTTTCCTTGAAAAAATGCCAAATAAACAACAGAATATCTGTTGAGAGGAGTTAGACCACTGTTGCACTGACCCCTTCAATTTTGAAATGTGCCTAAATTTAGTAAAGTATCTACATGACTTCACAATGTTATATATTGCTTCAATTTTGAGCCAAAGGATAATAATTTTTGTCCATGTTAAAAAATAAATTTAAATAACACACGTAACTCTTATTTGGAACCCATTTCCAAAACATCATTATTTCCCAGTCTTACTTTTTTATAATTTAAAGTAACAATAAAAACTAACTAAAATTTGTATTGTCAATTCTACAAATAGACGAAATGCTGTATGTATTCCACACATTCAGATTAAAAATGTCTATTACCGTCCTCATTTATAAGCAGTTAAAAAAAAGTGTCTCTTATTTGGGTACTTTACCTTATCCTCCATTTCACATTCAAAAACACGTGGAAGTAAATTCATTAATCGCTTTATTAAACATGCGGTGTTATGGGACTCATTTGAGTAAAATTTTATGGTGAAATCAGTTTATTCTTTGTGTAAAACATGGAGACAATGTACTTATTGAACTACAAGACAGTCGACTTTTAGGATTGAAAACAAGGTAATTCATGTATTTGCTTACACCGTAATAATGTTATTGTCTGATGATACCTCGAGTGTTGGCACGCACGGATGAGGAAATCTGCAACTCCATAATAGACCCACCATCCAGATTATCCCTACATATGCAGAGATTAAATGATTTATTAGAAATCACGTTCTCACTACTGGATTTATTTTAGTGAGGTTGTATAAAGAACAGTATTTACGTCATTCAAATGCGGAACATTCAAGATATCTGAGCCGTGATTATCGAAGTTTTTGTTACGTTCACTCTGGGATACTTCAGCCAACCTGAGTGTAGTCTGGATATCCTCCATTTCGCATTCAAGAATACGTTAAATTAAGTTCATTAATCGTTTTATTAAACATGCGGTGTTATAGGACTCATTTGAGTAAAATTTTGTTTTGAAATCAGTTTATTCTTTGGATCACGATATAATTTGGGTATAAAATGGAGACAGTGTACACATTAAATTACAAGATAGTAGACTATTAGTGTTGAAAGCAAGATAACTCATGTACTTGAATATACACCGCATTAATGTTATTGTTTGATGACACCTCGAGTGTTGGCAGGCACGGCTGAGGCAAACCGCGACGCACCTCAATCAATACAACATGTCGTGGTCGGGAATGCAACCGCGGACCTCGGATGCAGGTCACATATGTCACATAATGCTTGTAATCTGCTTGCCGCCGCATGTAGCTTGTAACATATGAGCAAGCAGAACCCACTATAAAACAGCACCTTGCCCATGTACCTGTAATGGTAGCAGGCGCAGCCCGCCATACCCTGTTTAATGTCCCTGAAAAATTCCAAGACGTTAAGAGTAATGGCAATTGCTATACTTTATGAAATCGAAAGTTCAGTTATGAGCTCTTATTTGGACTACTGATTAAAGAACCGAAGTCATTATTAGGGCCGTGACATCGGTATATTTGTATTAGTCTGAGGTGAACATAAGACGCCGGTCAGAATGTAGTCGGTGCTTCAAGTACAGGCAGCGGAAGAGAATTTGACATACTCCTAAGCAAGCAAGTGTTTTTATACTATTATTTCGTGTTATAAAATCAAGACAATACAGTCATTGTATTATCGCCGCGGCCTCATGCTTAACATGTCGGCATCATACAATAACGTGCGGTGTGCTTTTAAAACATAATTTTGCCGACCGATTGTTGCTCTGTAGGTTTCACTCTAAGCATCATGTTGTCACGTCTACTTTCTCGATAAGAATAAGCACTATACTGTGCTCCAACCACGAGAAAATCTCCGCCGGATGAGACGAAGGGGGGTAATGCTGTGAATGAATGTTGATGTCATAAGATGTCATAAGGTCACACACGTGGGTACTCTTATCTCTATTGGCTAGCTCTCACAGCACAAACCATAACATTAATACAGACATATTGATACTACCCTAGTTACAAAATTAGATCACAGTTAATCTCCCGGTCTTTTAATCTCTTCATACAGGAAATAACATATGCAGGAGAGCGCATGGTTTTTAAACTGGCGTTATAACGGTAATATTATTTATCTACATCGTTCCAATAGATGAGGCAATAGTAAGCACATTCCTTTCATGGTTGATCTCCTGGTTGAGAACAGTAGTCGTGTCGCTGTTATTTCCGGTGTGACTCCTCCTCTTTGCTTACGTCTTAGGAAGTGAAGGCTCTATAAAGTCTAGGTAGGTAGTATCGTTTGGCATTTTTGTTCTTTCGTTGCCGAGCTACCAGATGAGGAATCTATTTGCTTCACCGTTAAACATTGTCATGTCGTAGCTCCTATGATAATAAATCAAACGTACTGTAACTGAGCAAGTAATTGAGTGGCAAATAACATCCCCGTGTGATTTCTGCGAACGACAACGGAAGAGCCAAAATGGCGGGCGATTATATTAAGTATTTATCGAGCCTTAGGAAATGCATTACATCATCAGTAGCGAATGACAAGACGCACACGTTTAAATGTAGCCAACCTGCAACGTGATTGGCTGCCGGAAATAAGAGTGACGAGACTATAGTTTGTTATATTGTTAATATATGAGTACGTTGCCATTCTTAACTCTTAATAATAATTTTTAATCACATACCTTAATGTTCGTCCTGAGCACAAGACATTGCAACCTCGGTTTAGGCCACGTGGATTAGACAAGTATGTGTCATTTAATAATGGAAGCAGCTTATTGGTTGCATTTTTTAAATTGAGGCGAGTGATTGGAGCGGCGACACAAGAAATTGAAAACAATAATCGAATTAAATTTCAAAGACCTGCCGAATGTTAACCATGAAAGCGCCGCGATAATATATAATGGTTAATATCGGAAATGTCTGAAATGCTGGCAAGGTTGAGAATAAATGTTACTTAAATTGTCACAAATGTGGTAAACATAAGTCTGAAAAGATTTTTTTTTTTTGCATTACAATTTTAGAATGCCCAAAACGTATATGGCGTACAATCTTGCTTTCCCTATATTTAACTGTTACATTGATTTATTTATCACATCTATTCTGTACCTTACTTTTCTTGCATGTTGTTCGCTTATTTTCAGTTGCTGCTGCAATAAACAACATTCAATTTCAAAGTTTCAAATGAAAATGACTGTCGATTGTCGAATAGTATAACCTTGTATGTGGAAAAACTGCGTTCAACATCGGTTGAAACCAAAGACGCATATGTAAAATATTTCATATTATGAATTTCATTTCTACATCAAGTTTATAACAATCGCACTTATCATCTAATAAAATTTTTGCAATTTTGCATAATGAATTGAAACAACTGTTTTTTTTTTTTGTATTACTGTCTGATGTAGAAATGACATTGATAATATGAAATATTTTACATAATATGCGCTCTTGGTTTCAGCCGATGTTGAACGCAGTTTTTCCGCATACAAAGTTATACTATCCGACACTGGCGGTCATTTTCATTTGAAACTTTGAAAATGAATGTTGTTGTTTATTGCAGCAGGAACCGAAACTATGCGAACAACATGCGAGAAAAGTAAGGTACGAAATTGATCCGATAAATAAATTAATGTAACAGTTAAATAAAGAGAAAGCAAAATTGTACGCCATATACGTTTTCGGCATTCTAAACCTGTAATGCAAAACTCTAAATATATAAAAAAGAATCTTTTCAGACACGTTTTACGACATTTGTGACAATTTAAGAATGATTTACAACAATTATTCTCAACCTCACCAGCATTTTAGACCTTTCCGATATTAACCCTTATATACAATAATTATTGTATTGTCTTGATTTTGTAAGACGCAATAATCGCATACAAAACACTGAACGTGGTTGCTTAGGCATGTGTCAAATTCGCTTCCGCTGCCTGTACTTGAAACACGCCGACTACATTCTGTCCGGCGTCGTATAATAATAATAATAATAATAATAATAATAATAATAATAATAATAATAATAATAATAATATTAATAATAATATTAATAATAATAATCCTTGGCGCTACAACCCATGAAGGGCCTAGACCGACCAGCCGGCTGCTGGCCTCACGCCCACATGTCGCAGCAGAGGTGGACGATCATCCAACTAGAATGGAGGTATCGTGTGGTTAGCACGATGATCCCCCCAGCCGTTATAGCTGGCATTCGCAACCGGATTTCGGTACCTATCGTAGCTCCCCAAGTGCATCACGATGCTGGGTGGGCATCGGTCCCATACACTGGCCGAAATTTCATTAGAAAAATTTCTTCCCCCGTGAGGACTCGAACCAGCGCGCATTCCGTAACGCGAGTCCTATGCAGGATGCCTTAGACAGCGACGCCACGGTGCGGGACGAAGACAATAGTTAGTGGAAGAAAAATAAAGATGGTAATTTGCGAATTCGAAATAAGGTAGTAGAACAAGTGGACATATTCATATACTTGGGATATACTATAAGTAGTATTCAAATACTTGGGATATACTATAAGTAGTAACAAGAGCTGTTGTCATGAGGTCAAAGGATGATAGCAATGGAAAATATAGCTTTTAATAGAGAAAGGAGTACTTTCGGCGCCACTCTACAAAAAGAACCAAGGAAGAGAGTAGTTATGGTAAGTACTTTATGTGGAATGTGGCTTTTAATGGGGTAGAAATATGGACATTACGGCGAACTGAAGAGAAACGACAAGAGGTATTTGAAATGTGGATGTGGGGAAGAATAGAGCATGTAAAATGGACAGACAGACTATTATAGAGCTCTGCTAGAAAGAGTGGGTGAAAAAAGAATAATGCTGAAAGATGAAGGATATCAACTTTTTCAAGTAATCCAGAATCGAAGTTGGAAATGTATTTATTATAGATAAATAATTGTGTAGCAGTAATCATTTAAAAATAAGTGACTAATATCGAAGTTTGTATCAAATGTTCGGAGTACAAGAAATGGAATGATATATCCAATTCCCTCACTTAAGAGCATAGAAGTATAAAATTGCTGTTCAAAACGAGTCATCCATTTGGAAATTGTGAAGAGTGGAGTGTGAATAGCACAATAACGGCCCCTGCTATTTGATAATCCAACTTCCGTTCAGGATACGAGGTTAATCGTTGAAAATACATTGGGATGGACCGCAAACGCTATCATTCAAAACTTCCTATTCCGCGGAATAGAGGCTTCGCTTTTCCAGCCACACATGCTGCCATCTAGCGGAGAAAATAATAATTCTGCTGTGAACAGATGACTGCCCCCGAATGATTGACTCCGTGAGCTAGAAAATTCGTATGTCTTCTATGCCACTGGGAATCGACAAAAGGGAGGACGGAATTAAAGAGCTTATGGCCTCTCGAAAACCGAGAGACCCCGCGTAATTGAGTAATCTGGGCGGGCAAATTTGTTTATTCAAATTGGGTCGCCAGTATAATTCTTAATAGCGATTTTGGGAAAATTGTGCGTTTCAAATGCTTGTATTGCAGTCAAAATAATTAAATGTTAATAGAATTTAATGCCTCGGCAACTTAATAGGAACGGATTCAGTTATAAGCGTTTGTGTTATATGAAATCTATCCTACTCTAGGACGAATTGCTACGAAAAGAACACTTCCTAACGTGCCATATTGAGATTGTATGTTTTCAGTGTACTTTCGCAGCTATTTTGTATCCGTATTAAATTAATTTTTTAGATTTTTTGTAGAAAATTTGTAGTGTGAAAGTACAAACTGTAAAATATGTTGATTCAAAATTGTATAGGAAGAAACATAAATTTAACGTCGAATTAAACAACAAAAATATATAAATTGCAACATAAATTATTCTTTTCGATTTAACAGCATACTGTAATTATTCTGCTAGTAGCTTAATACTGTCGTATTACCATATTTCAAAGCATTTTTATCTACCTTTTTACAATCAGAAGACGGACTTGTGCGGAAACAGCCTGTTAAGTCTATTCTTGAAATACTGAATATTATTTATTTATTTACTTATTAAACTACTTTATTTATTTATTTATTTATTTATTTATTTATTTATTTATTTATTTATTTATTTTTCTTATTTAACTATTTATTTAATATTTATTTACTTATTTATTTACTTATGTATTTATTTATTTATTTACTTATTTGTTCACTCTAGTGAAGTTACGGCCTTCAGATATTTCTACCAAAATACAGAAAAACAAACACAAAGAAAAGAAAAGGAATAATTCATGTAAAAGAAATAAATAGTGAAAGAAAAATAAATATACAAATATAAATAGAAAAAGAAGAAAAAGTGCAAGTGCAAGTGTGATTTGTAAAGACATATTTCCTAGTAAAATACTGCTGAAATAATATTTGAATAAATAGGTACCAAAAGCTTTGATAATTTACCATGTTATTATTATTGGAATTTCATACTTCCAACTAGTAAAACAGCATGTGATTTTCGACTTACGACAGTATTTTACTAAGTATGCGAAATGCAAAATGTACATAGTTGCAATAGAGACGAACTTCCATATCTCAGAATTGTTTCCGGCCGTGGATAATACTTTGAGTTACTACCGAAAATTCAAGATAAACAAAATATTCTATAAAGTGTTAAAAATAATAATAATAATAATAATAATAATAATAATAATAATAATAATAATAATAATAATAATAATAATAAATATTATTAACCTATTATTATTATTATTATTATTATTATTATTATTATTATTATTATTATTATTATTATTATTACAGCACTATAATGAGCTGCTTTCTTTTGTATTAATTGTATATAGTTATCAACATATCGTCTCCTATGATTATCCTCTTTGAAAATAATTCATCTAAGATAGTCATCTCTAACTGGCCAACCTTTGACGTCGGGGCACGTTTATCCTCTCGGAGCAGAGCTGGTAAAACACAAGATTGAGGGTAATGTTGTATCTCCGTTATTTGAACATCTCCATCCCTTCCACTGCCACTCCCCCTAATTTGCTCTTTCACCTATGCTTCCTCTCTCAAGAAGGTCGAGAGGTGAGACGTGAGACGTCACAGATCCAGAAGTTGGAAATGCCTAATTTAAATCTTAAGCCGACGTTTGGGAGATACTTTCGCTATTTCATTGCTATATTTTGAACTTCATTACACTGTTTTTATAATAGGAAGTTATATTATATTATATAAACTATTAATATAGCGAAATAGGGGTGCATATTATTATTATTATTATTATTATTATTATTATTATTATTATTATTATTATTATTATTATTATTATTATTATTATTATACTAATATCAACAACCCAAATAATGTACTTTCGCAGTCACTATGATAATTAGGATTTTGGATAATCCTCTATGTTCTGAAACATGACATTTCCAACGTTTCGAAACTTCATACAGGTTACACTATCAGGGCAGATAGCTAAGACTAGAGGGGTCAGTCAGCTACTCTGTTGGATTCGTTACACCAGACTATATGTTCCACAAATTTTCTTAATTATTTTAAAAATAACTAGCTAGATGCAAATCAAGATTTCAGGTATAACTCCCTGTAAAGTTGATTTGAATAATTTCGAGGGAAAAATTGTTCCGGAGCCGGGTATCGAACCCGGGACCTTTGGTTTAACGTACCAACTCTCTACCACTGAGCTACTACCCGGGAACTCTAACTCTAACTAGCTAGATTCTCAAAAACATGAAAATTGCTAAGTAGTATACAGCTGGTGTATATTAAACGTGGAAAGTTTTATTTCCGAGGCATCTATAAACTGTGAAGAAAAACTTTCAATATAATAAAATAATGCTAGCGAAAGGCGTACCTCCTCCTTAATAGCGACACTCCCGCTCGTCACTCTTTAAACCTTTTTATGAACATAACTCCGAAATAGTCAAAGGAAAGTCTGAACCTGTAGAAGTAGTACTAAAACAACTGTTTCTTTTTGTAGTTTTCATGTCTTAGTTATACAGTGCGATCGAGAAGTCTCTCCGCAGTGCTTTTGTAGCCACGGTGCAGCTGACAATTCAGTAGGCAGAAAATTCAAGTGTATTTGGTAGAGAATTCAAGTGGCAGCACTGGCCGCTAAGCATATGGTGGACTGAGGGTGTGAGGTTGTCAAACCGGAATGAATTGCAGAGTGCCAACTTTCTACAGAGTTGTATTCTAGGGTTACTAGAACTAATAGAGCTGCGGAGGGACTTTTCGATCGCACTGTACGTTATTCCTTTGTGGCTCGTTGTTTTGGTCAGTTATTTATAAATTCTTTATTTATTGTTCCTGATGGATGTTCACCTCTGTTATTGTAACTGCTTAATTTGAGCCTTTTATTGGCACTTGCATTATGGCTATTAATTTGGCTTTTTTTTTAATACCGACTTTTGACTCGCATTTTCAGTGCAATAATCAATAATTATATGCCGTAATGATGGGTCCAGTTACTACAATCGTTTGTTAATTATTGTTACATTATCCGTTATTATACACATTAGTAAATTGGAAATGTTAGTCTTATTAATGTATTTTATTGGTTGCGATAATCATTATTGTAGTATGTAACATTATCATTATTCTGTGACATTCCTGTCTAACGAAATAGTTTATCTATCGCAATGATTTACCCCTTTCGACCGTCGCAAGATAATGAAAAATAAGAAATTGTTCATAATTCTTTAATAAAATTGAAACGAAGACTGAACTGTAAAGTCCTATCACATCCCGTAATATAATAATTTGAAAGATAATCCCACGCGAACATTTCTCAGCCAATGAACGAACTCATTGACGCTAGATTAAGCTATGAGAATCGATTTACACTAATAGTTAAAAGCATCCTGCTCAAAATTAATAAGTGATAGCTTTTCATCCTAAGTGCATTTGTTTTATTTGTATCGTATCTTCTTAGATCAATCAACAATCAAGCGATTACATCAGACTCCCAGTCTCAACATGTATAACATAATTAATTAAATAATTGCACAATTAATTATTATAAGTAAAAAGGTTTACAATAAACTTATTTTAATTTTTTATTTTATTTATAATAAAAAATAAAATTGAATATATTATGTTCAAAATTATAGATATGGATTGATAAATGAGTTGAAATAAAGTATTATGATAGGCCTAATCTAAAATTTTCGGTTGTTTTTACTCCAAGGATCCTTTTATTCCCATGATCTCTGCTTCAATTCGATTGTTTTTCTGGTTATTATTATAGCCTTGAATATTTAGTTGTTCAGAATTGCAATTGTTCGCATTGGGAATATCTTGCCACACTTCATAATTCGTAATAGGCTAATAGTTATCCTCAGTTAATTTAATTTCGCTTTTAGAACTCATGTTTGTTGCCGTTAGATAATTATTTATGGACCTTCGGTGACGAAATAATTATCATGACAACAAACATTCGTTGAACTTAATTAAATTACTTGAAAAATATCACATTCGTATCACAGAATATAATTTTTGTAGTTGATTATTTAACGACGCTATATCAAATACGAAATTTTTTAGCGTCGATGGGATTGGTGATAGTGAGATGGTATTTTACGAGATGAAGACGTGGATTCGCCTTAGATTACCTGACATTGGCCTTACGGTTGGGGAAAACCTCTGAAACAAAATCCAACCAGGTAATCAGCCCAAGCGGAAATCGAACCCATACCCTAGCGCAACTTCAAATCGGCAGGCAAGTGTCTCAGCCGACTGAGCTACGTCGGCAGCTAGAAGATAATAATTACAGCATGCCTTACATCAGCTAAAAATATACGTGAGCAATAATGATTATAAATAATCTAAAATACGAACAAAAATATTGTCGTTGGAAAATTGATAATAACTTATTAAATGATGTAGTTCTATTGAGTATTTCGTTCATATCACGTCATTTCATTTTCGACCAATGTAGTGTAAGGAAATTTTGAATTTCTACAAATCACAGTCATACATCGCGATAATTTTTGCAGCTTGATTTATCATTATCAATTTATCGCACGGTCGTTCTTTTGTTTAGTGAGTGTCGCCAACTGTTTCCCCGTAAATCGATGAGCATGAATTCATTGTACTAAATAAAGTGCGAAATCCTACTTTCACATCTCTATCTTGATTTTCTGACTCCATGTCCATTTTATCTAAAGAAAATTACACTCCTTTATGACAATTGTTCATTTAGTTAATGTATTAATCAGGTTATTTGTAATTATACTATAAAATGTTTAAATTAAATTATGTTTTGAGCAGATAATGAAAACGTATTTCTGTTATAATAACAAGAGAAAAGCGCAGTACATGTAATTAAAATTGTTAAACCTCTATTTCACTTTTCTCAATTGACATTGCTGAGTAACATCTAATTTCTTATTGCACTAATCGATATTCATGTAGCTGTTTCAACTTCATAAGTTCTGAACAGGTTAAGTATTCATAAATATACAATTAATAATATTTTGTGAGCGAATTTTAAGGATATGGTATTTACATTTTTATTTTATTCACGAAGTATTCCTAATAAATATCTCTCGAGGTGTCAGCTTATTATAGGTAAAAAAGTACTACCAGGATCTATGATAAAGTTTATCTTTTCTGGTTAGTAAATAAGTCACAGGGGATTCATTGAATCCCTGAATCCCTCTAAGTCATGAAGCCTTAAGCTCTTCATGCATTAAAAATGCATTCGTTACTTAAAGCACTTCATTCTTTCATTCATTGCACAGGTTATGCTTCTACTCCAATATTGATCAAATGGAATGCGCAACATGTGCTTAATATATTAGCAGATCCATCCTCATTTCTGTTTATTTTTTAAGAGGTTATGTACATCGCAATATTTTCCGAAAGAAACCAACCACCTATCCGGGATATTTCCTCCATACATAGGTAGTTTCAAAATAACAATTACGCCTCATTTATTTTAACAATGCATCGTCTCTGCGCCTTCAAAATCCGGCATGTGAACTTAAACAGATTTTTCAGAAGAATTAAAAAGCATTTTGTTGTTTAGTCAACTATCCGAAGACAGGTTTGAGCCTCATAAGTGACACTAATAAGTCACCACTCATGGAGAAACTAAGCCAGGAGATAATGGGATAGAGTGGCCAGTTCCTTTCCCCCACCATTGCATACATTGCTGACTAGTTACATATTACATTAATCAGACGTAAACTTTTCTTCCTCTGGCACGTATCGTCAGTGAGATGTAACCTACTGCCTGATAGTAGATGTACAGCTGTCAAAAGAAAAAGTGGCCGCTCTCCTGAAACAAAGTTCCCTTCAGGTATCTTCGCTACAATTCGGAGACAGGCGATGTTACATGTTGTTGGACCACGTTGCCTGATATCTACAGTTATAATTGAAGTATACTGTGTGTTATTCGATAGCATAATGGTAGCGTTTAGGCCTCTTATTCATGAGATCCTGCGTTCGACTACAACCTCGTGCTTTTTATGTTCTTTTTTGTTCTGTTTTTGATAGAGACAAACTATACATAATGGCTCCTTTCTCTTTTACGATTACAACAAATTTGAACTTTGTGTCTGCCCTTTAGATGAAAGTATGTGATTCTGTATAAACAAAAGGTGCTTGATCCATATCTGAAAACCAAAATGGTCCATCACGTACCGTTTTTTTAGGAGACCCGCTTTTCATATTTATACAAATTGGTCAGAGAGAAAATTAACAGCGACACTCATTACGGAAAACACATACACTAAAATGATTTTTTTGGCCGTTTCGGCTTGTAGGCATCTGGTGGAGTGTCCCTGATAGTAGACCAACAATATTCAGCTAGCATACTTCCATTCCATCGTCCACTGAAGCGCTTTTCAAACATAGCAATGTCCTGGTGGAATCTTTCGCCATGCTCATCACTAACTGCACTCAGGTTTTAAGAGAAAAAATCTAGATGTGAGTCCAAAAAGTGTAGTTTTAAAGACATATTGCAGCCTATAACACGAACGCATTTCACCATGTCACGAACAAAATCTTCAG
Organism: Periplaneta americana; assembly: GCF_040183065.1. Taxonomy (NCBI): domain Eukaryota; kingdom Metazoa; phylum Arthropoda; class Insecta; order Blattodea; family Blattidae; genus Periplaneta; species Periplaneta americana. The sequence goes on along the minus strand of NC_091129.1, from coordinate 80,476,724 downwards.
TTTTCAGCTTTCTCGTTTCCAAGGAAACTTGAACATACTGATTTAAATGCCTGCCAGGCTGCTTTTTCTCCTTCTGATAGTTTATTTTCAAAGTCTTTGTCGTGCATGACTGATTTAATTTGTGGGCCAATAAAACCCCTCATTTACCTTTACCTCACTCAAACTTTTGAATTTGTTTCTGAGATACAAGAAGGCTAACCCTTCTATGTCCAGCGCTTTTACAAAAATTTTCATGAAACCAAGTTTAATGTGCAATGGTGGAAGAAAGACATATTGCGGATTCACAAGTGGTTCATGAGATATGTTTTTGGTGCCAGGAATGTAGTTTTGTCGTGGAGGCCACTGTTTACGGATGTAGTGACTTTTTCTGTCACGACTATCCCATTCACATAGGAAGCAGCAGAATTCACTGTATCCTTGTTGCATGCCTGTTAATATCCCAATAACTTTTAAGTCTCCGCAAATGTGCCATTTGAATGTAGAGTAGTCAATTAATTTCAATATAGCACTCATTACCTCATATGTTTCCTTGGTATTTACAGCATTATATGCTATAGGAACAGAGGGAAAAACATTTCCTATATGGAGGAGTACTGCCTCTAGACTACGTTTGGAAGAGTCAATAAACAGGCGCCAGTCTCCTGCAATGTGTTCATGTCCCAATGCCTGAAATAACCCATTCACATCACAGCAATAAATAATGCCTTCTTTCTCCGCAAAATAGTGCCCAAAATTGCTTTGTCGTCTTCTAAATGAATGCTGGAATTATGGTATGATCAACCTGGCAGTGAATGATTGATGTAGATATATATTTCTAAATGTGTCTAAATCTATCCCTGCACTGAAAATGTTTGATAGATGAAGCAGGATATTCGAAAGATAATTTACATTAAGGAAACCTAGCAATATTATCGAGGAAAAACATAAAATACTAAATTGTGGATTTTTTGGAAAATGGTTCGTCTTAGGCAAAAACCGAATACAGATTCGTTATTTCCAGCCATAAATATACAAGAAACACATGTTTTCATGTAAAGGGCATTTTTCATGTTGTACAGTGTTATTTTAGTAATTAACATCAGGTTCATTAATATACTGTATTATACCATGACTTTATCATTATGATATTGTGGCTGCAAATGGAAAGAAAAAAAGATTTTATTCTCAATAAAATATATTTCGTTGCATAAACAAAACAAATTTACTGGCGTCGGCCTTATAACATTCAAACAATTAAGCGTTCAAAAAAAAAAAACAAAAAGCCACAATTCAATATTTAGTCTATCTTCCTCTTATCTCGATCATCTTGCAATCGAGTGGGCATGGAATTGACTAGTCTTTGCAAATAGCAACTGTTCTTAGACACGATATTCCAGGCATTCTGAACATACATACATAAGTGTTCTGTCCATGGGCAGGTCTTTCATTGCAAACACAGCAATCTCCAATCTTTCCTATTTTCTACCTTCTTCTTAGTCTCCGCATATGATCCACATATCCTAATGTCGTCTATTATTCTTTTCAACCAGAGACCCAACCAATTCCTTTTTCTCTTTCTAATCAGTTTCAGCATCATTCTTTCTTCACTCACTTTTTCAAACACAATATTATTTCTTATTCTGTCTGTCCACTTCACACGCACCGTTCTTCTCCACATCCACATTCCAAATGCTTCAATTCGTTTCTCTTCATTTCGTCGTAATGTCCATGTTCCTTCCCCATACAATGCCACACTCCACACAAAGCACTTCACTAGTCTCTTCCTTAGTTCTTTTTCCAGAGGTCCGCAGAAGATCCTTCTTCTTCTTCTTCTTCTTCTTCTTCTTCTTCTTCTATTAAAAGCTTCCTTTGTTCATGTTTGCAGTTTTTCTTGGGAAGGATAGGCCTAGATGCGGTAACATCCCGTTGCTTTCCTCACACCACTATCTCTTTCGCATCTTATTAAATTCCAGGAGGGCCAAGCGTGGAGATGAGGAGAGTGGATTTGACTAATTGAGCCCTCCGGACTTCACCGAAAGTCACGGCAAGGGTTAAATATTAATTCTATCAGGATGTTTGACCCGATCAGAGACCGGGAAATCTCAATTATCCTTTGCCCCCCGCATCCTGGACTAGCTTCTACAAATCACCAGAAAATCTTAGAGTGTGATTGGGCCAATTTTTCGGAAAATGTTTCCACACTTTTGCCCTCGTAGCTAGCGGACGAACGTCGGAATTTAGATGTCAACGTCTCAGGTTCAATTCCTCGTTACTCCTTTTCATTTTATTGTGGTTCAAGATAGTATAATGTAATAATACAAAAAGAAAAACTAATAGCAGTATTATGCAACTGGATTTTTCCAAACCTAATATTAAATTTATGCTATTTATATCGCTAAAGAACTATTACAATATAAATAACTTGAATATTATTTATACAGTATCACTAAAGAACGATAACAGAATATAAATGATAAATTTCGGTTAGTTTAATTAATATAAGATATTATATAATACGTATTTAATTATCTTAATAAAATAACCTATTTTACAAAGAAAGATGGTTATTTGTATTATAATAATTACTTACACAAAATACAGATTATTTATATTGCGAAAGAACAATAACAATATAAATAACTTGAATATTGTTTTATAATGCTAATGAAGGAAAACAGAATATAAATGATAACTTGAATATTATTTATATCGCTAAAAAACGATAACAATATAAAAAACGTGAATATTATTCATATCGGAATTTCACAGATTTGTTATAGAAGTATTTAAGAAATTGTAGAAGAATAGTAATTAGTAATAATGTCCTATTTATTCTTCTTGGAGCCAAATTTGTAACTTTTAAAAGTGTGGTTACTATGTTGAAGTGTATGTGTTGTAACGGATGCTTGATTTGTTATATATGTGAGTCAGTTATGGGATGCTTGATGTCGTCGCAAAGTCGTAATTATAGTTTGATTGTGTTTGTGTGACTATTGTGTATTAATTTATGATTTATGGTACGGAAAGCTGCATATTTGTGTTGTAGAAGTGTTACGTATGTGTGTTGTTAATGTTTTTGTATGTTTCAAATTGATACCTGATATTTGTTTTGCAATCGCAATGCCTAATTTACGGATTGTTTATGTTTTGTTTACATCGCGTAAGCTAATTTAATTTTCTTTTCCATTTCTCTTTATGCTCATGTTTTTTGTGTATAAAACTATAGCCCTAACATACATTATTATGTAAAATAGGGTTAACCCCCATTGGAGATACAATAATAATAATTATTATTCATATCGTTATAGAATGGTAACAGAATACAAATGATGACTTGAATTTTATTCATATCTCTAAAGAACGATAACAAAATATAAATAACGTCATATCCATAAAGAACGATAACTGGATATAAATGATAATTTGAATATCATTTATATCGCTGTAGAACGATTAAAAAATAGAATGAAAACTTGAAGCAGGCCCGAACCCACGACATTTGAATCATTAAACAAGCACTCTAACACTGGTCTACGAGGCGCAGATATGGAACACTTTCATAGTTCCGGAACTGCTTGTACAAGCACATGCATCGTGTAACATCGCCGCAACCCGAAGTGGACTTTGAAAATATTCGCTGTTCACGAGTGCGGCCACTTTTTTTTTTGACAACTGTACATATCAGCCAGCACCTCAATCACAGTTAAAAAAAACATGATCTCTTTTAATCCTCTTAATTTTCAAAGCAACTTTCGGCACAATTTCAATAATTACATGAAAGATGATGAAATTGTAGCGATAAGTAGCTTTGAAAGTCAAGTGAATTAGAAGTGGTATTTTTTTTTTTCCTTTCTCTTGAAAAATCTGTTTAAATGCACATAACGAATTTAGCGGGTATATATTGGTGCTTTATATTTCAGTGACTTCTATCTTCAGATAAGAGGTGACGTGTTAAAAACATTTGCTTTACATAGATCAGTGATTTTGATATCAGATGAACTTACAACAATATCACGTGAAACGTTTATAAAGTGTAAAATCTTAACGAAATATTGCACTTGACTTCAGTTTAATCCAAAAATATTATTCTACAACAAATGGGGAGTTTGATGAATGCGGGGATTGTAAAGAAAGAAATAATTTATTCTTTTCTAATTACAAACTACTGAACTGTAGTATTATTTCCAAATGTATACAATTCTCTGTAATGCCATATTATTCCATACAATTGAGATATTCCTTGGAATAATAACTTATTATAATATGTTACCACCAACAAACACAGCACAGAAACATTTGAATATCGTTCTACGCAATAATCTTATACCAGATCTAAAATGTTTCATGTTTTGTGTCTCAAATTCAAGATTTTGTGGTCAAGTTATTGTCCCAGTACACGCATAAATTTCAAGCGTCTCATTAACACCACATTGATGTGTGAATCTTTACGACTAGTAACTGATTTCTTGTCCCAAGACTTGGCCTCAAGGAATAAAGAAACGATTATGAAGTAGTAAAAATAAGGCTGCGCCTTGTCACAGTTAAATTTGTGGAGTATGAAAACAGAAATGAAAATATATCAAACGTTTATTTCAATCGCAAACATCCTTGCAACCCCAACCATGCTCACAATAACAATCACGAACAGCATAAACATTTCACTATTTCTATAATCATTGGCCATCCAGGCTCTTCTATAAGAAAATTATGTATATTCATTAACAAGAAACGTTTATAATAAAATACAAAATAAGGAATGGTGGAATAGATGCACATATAACAGCATAAGAGAGAATATTGTAAAATATGACGATATAAGGACAGAGCTAAAAATGTATTCTAATAAAGGTAGAGAATATATAATTAAATTATTAATAAAAAACTTAAGGAAAACGTATTATGTGTTAACAAGGTAACATAAAATTTAACCCGTGAAAGACACGTAATACATTTTCCAAAGTGATATAATGACTCCGTTCTATTCACACGTTTACTAAAATGATATTTAGGACACACTTCGTTGCACAGTTTGCATACGCATTCGGGGGAAGGTTCGTGGTACTCTGATCTTCTGCACAGTAACTCATAAAATAATAATAATAATCCGTGACGCTACAGCCCGTGAAGGGCCTAGACCGACCAGCCGGCTGCTGGCCTCACGCCCACATGCCGAAGCAGAGGTGGACGATCATCCAACCAGAATGGAGGTATCGTGTAGTTAGCACGATGATCCCCCCAGCCGTTATAGCTGGCATTCGCAACCGGATTTCGCTACCTATCGTAGCTCCCCAAGTGCATCACGATTCTGGGTGGGCACCGGTCCCATACACTGGCCGAAATTTCATGAGAAAATTTCTTCCCTCATGAGAATTCGAACCAGCGCGCATTCCGTAACGCGAGTCCTAGGCAGGATGCCTTAGACCACGACGCCACGGCGCGGGACGCACAGTAACTCATACTAAACTAAATTGCACGTTTGTGCGCACTTCTGTCTTATATTATAAAGTGATATAGTGTTAAAAGTTGTGTAATCAGGATGTATAAAAAGCTTAAGTAAACGCAAGATCAAACATTAAGAAAAGCAGTTTATCGATGTAGTTTGACAAGAAAAGGATGTAGTACGATGGATAGACGAAATTATTTGAATTTTTCTATGGAACAGCAATAGACTCGTTGCGTATTTTGTGAATTGTGGAATAATGCTTATTTTAATATTGCAATTACGATAAGCACTTACCTTTCTAAAAATAATGTTTATATATTTTACTGTAATTGTTACTTTACGACGCTTTTTCAACTGCAAAGGTTGTATACCATCTGAATGAGACGGAAGATAATGCCAGCGAAATGAGTCCAGGATCCAACGCCGAAAGTTACCCAGCATTTGCTCCTATTGGGTTAAAGGAAAACCACGGAAAAAACCTCAACCAGGTAAATTGTTACAACCAGGATTTAAACCTTGGCCACTCGTTTCACGATCAAGCGTGCTATCTGTTACTCCAAAGCGGTGGACTTTTTATATTTTAGGTTTCATGTATTTAACATAGTTTTTATAGTGATTTTTCTTTTCGGGTTTCGAAATAATCACTTGATATTCAGCAAAGATAAGTGCCAGAATAAAATACTTGTGATGTGAGATTATGGGTAGATATGACACAAACATAATTAACAAGAAGCTAATATTAATCAATTTCTAAGTTCTTTGATATCTCCATTTATGCCAGGCACTGATGGTTATTTAGTAGTAAACGATTACAATGATGAAGTGTTATGAGGTTAGATAGAAAATTGTGCTTGGGTTGGCACTCTAGGAGACCATAAGATCACTTAATAAAGCTGTAGGAAGTGATTGTCTTTTACGTGAAATTATCTTCGCGTTTATGTAAGCCCTATAATGAAACAGTGATCCATTAACTCCGAGCAATCATCCAAAATGAGGGACATAAATAATAACAAAGCCACTTCCGTACTAAAGACTGTTCAGGAAAGACGACGGGGATCATAAGCCTGACAGCAAAGCACGCACAGAGTCACCTTTGATGTCTATTTCTCAGTTCCCGTCCTCGTGTAGCAATAAATTCAGAAAGGTCACATGTCAAACACACAATTTGATGCGAGATGATTTTGATACAATGGTGTCTCTGAAAATAACACAAGATCGATATAGGGTGTAATGAGTCATATGTACTTAACTCATTACTAAGGACAATGCAATAACAGACTAATCTACAGGGTGTTGTTAAAGAAGAGAACAATTATTTCTATAGAGATACTATATTTATTGCTCTATTTCTGAAGCTATTCAGTAAGCTTACATGCCAGGGACTAAAATTCGTGTAGTAATTTTATCAGGGAATATATTCCTGACGGTAAAGCACGCAAGAAATCACATTTGATGTATATTTCTCTGTTCGCAATCACATGCAGCAATAAATTCGGAAAGGTTACATGTCAGATATACAGGATGTTTGCTGCCTAGTGTTACTAACTTTCAGGGATGATGGGGAAGGGCACATGTATAAATTTGAGAGAAGAAACCCTGGTCCGAAAATAACTGAGTCGAAAGTTATAAGCAAAGATAGTTATATGGAAATGGAATTGTAATTTGGCACCACGTGCCCTTCTTCCCTTAACTTTTGGAACAGACATGGAAAAATGATATGGGCCGGATGTCTCCTACGTGGGTACTCGGCCCGATACAATCTGTGAGCTTGTCTACTTTTCCCATTGGCTCATCCGTATTCGAAAATCAGGTCTGCATATTCCGCTCTCGTGCACTCCTCAATTTCATTAGGACTGAACGACTGGACACTGCAACTTGTACACATACACTGCTATCTACAGACGTGCGTATCAGGACCGACCATATCCGTTACACATTACGCTATCTGTATTGCTTTAGTGTAGTTTCCTGTCCCCATCCCTCAGACAGTGCATTGAATGGAATCCTGTAAGTAGACAACGTAAACGACGTCAGATGAATACAGTATGTGTAAGACGTACAGATAAATACACATAAATAAGGTGTACAGAGGAATAAAATTATTTCATTTCCACAGAACTATTTTTGCTTTTAACTTTTGACTCTGTCATTTCCGGATAAGGGTTCCTAATCTCAAATTGATACATGTGCCCTTCGACATCCTTCGAAAGTTTGTAACACCATCTCGGAAACACTCTGTATAATACGAGTATGATGTAATGTGATTTTGATAAAATAGTAATTCTGAAAATAGCACAGACAACCGATGTATAGTGTGATGAGTCACAGGAATTTTACTTATTGTTAAGGACAACACGACAGACTAATCTAAGATTTAGTTGAAGAAGATGTGGATGCAGAGCTCGAATGTTTTAGTCTAGCATTGTGCAAAACTCTAAACATTACAAAAAACATCTTTTCAGACGTGTTTTACCACATTTGTGATAATTAAAGTATAATTTCCAACAATTGAGGCTATCAAATGCAAAACTCACCTTATCCAGGTAAGTGATTTGTCAGAAAACAGGTAAAACCGTTATGGATATGGACAGTTTTGTATTTGATAGTAGTTTTCTAAGCTCTATGGAAGATAAATTAGACAAGCTTTGCACAAACCGACTATATCAGTAGATGGAGAGCTGCAAGAAGTACAACATCCCATATGTAACTTTTCTTTTTTTAATTTTGGATAAGGCGAGTTTTGCATTTGATAGCTTCAATTATTCTGATCCTCACCAGCATTTTAGACCTTTATGATATTAACCCTTATATACAATGATTGTATTGTCTTGATTTTATAATGCGCATTAATCGTATACAAAACACGGAACGTGCTTGCTTAGGCGTGTGCCAAATTTGCTTCCGCTGCCTGTACTTGAAACACGTCGACTACATTCCGTTCGGCGTCGTATGTCCACCTGCAGTCTAATACAAATACACCGGTGTCACGGCCCTAATCATAATACACTGCTCTCTTTTAATTCACTGAGCATATTGGGAATTAAATCAATGGCTTTCTCGAAAACACGCTATGAAATGTTTCATATAAAACAATTTTTATCTCGAAAAGGAAGCAAAAACGAAAAAAATTTTATCAATATTCTTTTGTTTAAAATATCTCAAAGAACATATAACCTCCTGAAATTAATGACATTATTTACGGTTCATCCTGTATAGCTCCAGGAGTTGCTTCCTTTTGCAACGAAATGATTGGGAGCTCAGCTCCAATTCACCTGTAACTTACTACCAAATACTCGGAATCACACCGTTCTTGCACTAAAAGTCGGGCATATTTTTAACGTATGAGACAAATAAAACATTAGTTTCGCCAAAAAGTGGAGTCTCCTCCATTTTGCAGGAAGCCCTTGAGTTGAATTTCTTGTCACAAAGTATTAGGGGCTGCAAGATAATAATCAATTCGAATAATAGGTTATAGGATAACCATTTTAGCAATTCAATCTAATTATTCTGATGTTAACTGTCACTGATTAGGCCTACATGGATTTTTAGACATCCATTCTTATAACGCTAAATGTTCATAATTATTTTCATTGTAATTTCTTCCTTTATCTAGCATTATTTAGAATATATTAACACTCTATGCATATTAGTTTAAATTATCTATATATTTTTATTTCATTGTTTAATGTTCATAATCACATTATTTTACTGTTTAATTCATAACTCATGTTTTTACGCAACTTTCGAGCTCAATTTCTTGTAGTCATTGTAACTTGTAACTTTATTCATATGTATGTATACTTTTTGCGGATTGAGTGGAGAAGAAAGACCTGACGGCCTTAACTGTACCAGCTAAAACAATTTTGTATTAATTAAATTAATATATTGAAGATAATTCACCAAATACTGTGTAAAAATCCATTATCACTTTTGTTGCTATTGTACTTTAATAATATCGCAATGATAATCGTGTGGGATAAGTTACTAAACCCATATCCAGTTAATTCAGTCAGAAGTTTCAAGCTTAAGAGCACTTATAATTTGTTAATGTCTCTTTTCTTAGAATTTTTTTTTTGTTTTTTTTTTTATGCATATTGTACTTAGTGCATCACATGCATGCTCAATATAGCTATTTATATCTCGACTAAAGTCATTTCTTGGTCGTTTTACTATTTTGAAATCATTGCTATATTTCAATTTGAATATTATGCTACTCGATCTTATGTACACTTTGAAGCTATATGTAATACGCCTTCGAAGGGAAAATAAGGAGGATTTTCAGGCATTTTCAGCGCTCACTACACCATACATATGATAATTTATATCGTTCCATTATGAGAAAATTAGTCCGAGGTCCAATACTGAACGTTACTCTGAAATTCTACTTCAATTGTTTGAGGGATAGCATCGGAAATCATTCGGAACAGTCAATGTAACATTAATATTTATTTTTAAATTCTTGATATATTATATTATGTTATGTAACACAATTTTTGTTTTCCAAATAATTATGACATATTTGTATTTAAAAACATATATGGCGAAGGAGAAACAAAGTAGAGATTTAATAAGTCCTGAAGTTTTTAGAGTCACTGCAAATTTTTTAAAATAATTTTGTTGCTCATTTCAGATTTGATCTTAAATTTCACAATCATAGGTGGCTCAGGAATGTTAATAATAATAATAATAATAATAATAATAATAATAATAATAATAATAATAATAATAATAAAAATAATGTATACTGGTTGTAGAATTTGTTGTGAATTGTTATTTTCACATAGCTATAATACCGATTTTTTTTACAATATATTAGTACGTTTATCCTTATGTTTTCACTTCTAAACCAAGAAGGTTCGAACATGCAAATCTCAAGGTTGGCGAGGAAGTTAGAACAGTATATCCGGCTTGAACCGAGAGCATCCACTAGGCTCCGACGCGACGCTGAATGGAAGCTTAGCAGCAAACGTAATAGTACAAACGATAACGGTTACTGTTATGGTTATGCTATGCATCGAATTGGTGTTTCTAAGCTCTGTAACTGTGAACACGACTCAAATCGAATTTCAGAAATTCTATTCCAACTCATCACCCTCACCGAAAGAGCCTACATCTCGTAATGCACACATATCTCTTTTGTTTCTTGTGTTCCTCGCTTGTGAATTTGTTGCCCTGCTGCCAAACAGATCTTGTTCAAAGCAGGCTGAAGGGCATACATTTTCAATAGCTGTGAAATTATTTTGCATGACATCTCCAGAAGAAATGTAAAAGAAGTTTGGATATCCGTTTAATATGTGATTACTAGGGCCGTGACATCGGTATATTTATATTAGTCTGAGGTGAACATAGGACACCGGTCAGAATGTAGTCGTCGTTTCAAGTACAGGCAGCGGAAGCGAATTTGACACACGCCTAAGCAAGCACGTTCCGTGTTTTGTATACGATTATTATTTTTTTAGTTGGTTATTTAACGACGCTGTATCAACTACTACGTTATTTAGCGTCGATGAGATTGGTGATAGTGAAATGATATTTGGCGAGATGAGGCCGAGGATTCGCCACAGATTACCTGAAATTCACCTTATCGTTCCGGAAAACTTCGGAAAAAACCCAACCAGGTAATCAGCCCAAGCGGGGATCGAACCTGCTCCCGAGCGCAACTTCAGACCAGCAGGCAAGCGCCTTAACCGACTTAGTCACGCCGGTGGCTATACGATTATTGCGTGTTATAAAATCAACACAATAGGCCTACAATTATTGTATAATAAGGATTCATATCGGAAAGGTCCAAAATACTGGTGAGATTGAGAATAATTGTTGGAAATTATACTTAATTTGCATTACAGTTATAGAATGCCTAAAACGTGTATGGTGTAGAATTTTGCTTTCCCTATATTTAACTGTTGCATTCATATATTTATTTATAACATATATTCTGTACCTTACTTTTCTTGCATGTTGTTCGCTTATTTTCAGTTGCTGCTGCAATGAACAACAACATTCATTTTCAAAGTTTGAAATGAAAATGACCGCCGAGTCTCGGATAATATAATCTTGTATAGGGAAAAACTGCGTTCAACATCGGCTGAAATCAAGGGGGCATATGTAAAATATTTCACATCATCAATTTCATTTCTACATCAAGTTTATAACAATCGCACTTGTCTTCTGATAAAATTTTTGCAATTTTGCATAATGAATTGAAACCACGGTTTTTTTGTATTACTGTGTGATGTAGAAATGATATTGATAGTATGAACTATTTTACATAATATGCGCCCTTGGTTTCAGCCGATGTTGAACGCAGTTTTTCTGCATACAAGGTTATACTATTCGACACTCGGCGGTCATTTTCATTTGAAACTTTGAAAATGAATGTTGTTGTTTATTGGAGTAGAAACCGAAGCCAGGTAAACAACATGCAAGAAAAGTAAGGTGCGAAATTGATGTGATAAATAAATTGGAATTGAATTGAATTGAAAGAGGTGAATTGGGAGGACAAATTTAAAAGGTACGCAAAACGCGTCCTTGCAAGGGGTTCGGGGCTGGAAGAAACTAAATATGTGAGCTCCAAGCTTGTTGGCCACTAGTCTCACTCCGGGTTACACTGCTCCACTGAAGGAGCTCTAGAAAATTTTGAAGGGGAAAACCGAAAATGGACGTAACCTCTTAGGTACCACATACGCGAGGGGGCGGAAATGTGGTCAAAATGAACACGGGACGGGACGAGGATGAGATGGCTGGCATATTCAGCCAAAAAATTTAATGCAAAACCACCACTTCTATATTCAACATTAAAACCTGAAACCAACTCTGATTCACCCACTTAACAATCTCCACATTGAAATGAACTGTGTCATTTCGCAGTGCAGGAGGAGTCGAGAAGACTCTGTCGTCTGTTGTTCGATGACAAGGCAGGTGAAGACCGCCAGGAGAGACGCCTTGAATTCTGAATCTGCAAATTGAAAGGTTCCCTTTCCTTTCGCATTGCGACTAATAAATAAATTAATGTAACAGTTAAATATAGAGAAAGCAGAATTGTACGCCATATACGTTTTCGGCTTTCTAAACCTGTAATGCAAAACTCTAAATATAAAAAAAGCCTCTTTTCAGACTTATGTTTTACCACATTTGTGAAAATTTAAGTGTGATTTCTCAACCTCACCAGAATTTTAGACCTTTCCGACATTAGCTTTTATTACACAATAATTATATTGTCTTAATTTTATAATGCGCAATAATCGTATTGAAAACACGGAACTTGTTTGCTTAGGTGTGTCAAATTTGCTTCGGCTGCCTGTACACGTCGACTACATTCTGTCCGGGGCGTCGTATGTTCATCTCAGACTAATACAAATATACCGATATCACGGCCCTAGTGATTACCAGGCTTAGGATCCGAGACAGTTTAAGAATGAAGAGAAGTTGGGGGAAACCCGGGCAAAGCGGTTAAGCTAAGATTAAACAATGCCACAGGCTATATTTTGGTGCTCCCGAAGTAAAAACTTCATGACATTGGTTGTGACACATGTTGTCCACATATCTAAAAAACAGCAATTCGTTTCTCGTACCTACGGACAGTGATATGATTTGAGAAAGAAAATATAGTTAATTATTGGCTTTGCCCGGGTAGACGGGTAAAGCGAATAATTAATCCGGGCAAAGTGAATATACCTATAACATTTTCACATTTCTGTTTAATTTTTATTCTCTGACAATAAAATTAATCGATACATAAACACAATGTTAATGAGTCATATTAGACGATAGGATAATGTTATTACAGAACTTTACAGAACGTTAGATTAGTACAAAATACAAATTTGAACATATCGACGTTTCACTGGCACTGAAGGCTTGGATTTCTTCTGATTTTGCTCCTGTCCATAAGTTACTTCTCTTTCAACGTTTTTAATCGGTATAGATGTAAGAGCTTCAGAGCTCTGACATTTTCTTCGTTTACCTCGTATCTTTCGAGCATCCACTTTTGGCACTGGTCTAAATCAAAAGAACTGACTTGGGTTCTCCTGCTGAAGATGTTGAGGGTTTTGTTGTAACCGGAACTGAAAATCTGAGTGTAATTGATGTATTGAATATTCCTTCAATCTCTGAAGATAACGACATCACAGAGGTGGTTGATTCTGAATGAGCATTAACTGTTTCTTCAGCCGCTGAAGAAGCTGGCACCGCAGAATTGGTTAAATCTGAGGTAGCTGTCGTTTCGCTGATTTTTATCTCAAGTGGGCGATCTGTAAGTTGATCTGGAGCAAATTCTTCATCAACAAACACATTATGGTTGTATGGCCAGATAGCAGAACCATTGATTGGGAGATTTTATTTCTTCAAGTACTTTCTTCATGGCTTCCTCAGACCAATTGGTTTGTTCCGTCTTCCTCTTGAAAAATTAACCATCTGAAAACACATTACGACCTTTTTAAGTAAAAATTAAGATCAGTGTTGCTGCTTTATAGTTTAATTAGTGTGACTTAATGCCTCCACTATGTAAAATGATCTAACACGCTTTATTATAATAGACAAATACATACAAAAATACAGCTAACACTTATATAATCAAATAAAGGTGGCAGAGCAAAGCGGATAAGTTATCCCATTTTGCCCTATTCACTTTGCCCGCAGACGCCATTTCGCTTTTCATTTAAGGTTATACAAACATAAGCATCAATAATCTTCTTCGTAAGTACGGCACTTTAGAAGTAATCGTATCGCCTATATATTACTATCACATAACAAAACGTTTCTGCAGTATTGTGTGTTGTACATAAGTTTCTCTTACCTTGAAATATTTTAATAAAACAGTCAGTTTTCTTCAAACACACGCTTACTTTTTCTCTCACTAGCTAGAATGACGAAAAGTCAGTTCCAACAGAACAATCTGGTTGGGATTCTTCCCCAACATAGCAGAAAGCGCTACCTGTTGGCGTTTCTAAGAAATAGGCATTATTCTCTTTGCCTGGGTTATTCGTTTTGCCCGGGTCTCCCCTACAGTACAACGGAGTGCAGATGGAGTAACGTGGCGCTTGAGTTTTGTTTACCTGTGCGTTAGTGTACAATCCGTTCCTTGAACGTAGTAGACAGACATACTGTGAATGTAAATAACGACGTCAATGTGCTTAGTTATATTTTACTGTTAATAATACAATCTAGTGACGGTGGAAAATGAAGTAGGATAGGCCTGCATACCTCACAAGTTTTCATGTCTCTCGGCGACGTAGAAGGTGTTAGCGTTACTGTGAATAACCACGCACATACCTGCAACTAGTTCACTATGAATTGAAAATGCACTGTGATGGCTGAGTTCGTTTCGTAGGGAGAGACGGAAGAATATTGTACCTCTGATCACGAACCGGATTGTACTCTAACGCACAGGTGAATAAAACCGAACACTCCACCTCACTTTATCTGTATTCCGTTGTACTGTAACTTTAACTTCTTTCTTAAGTTGTTTCGGATCCTAAGCCTTCTAATATGCGTGTTTATAAGGAAGTGTTGCCAGTAATAAAGTGAACCTAACAGCTAGAAAATTACTAAATTTATACAGGTGATCAAGTAATAGGGAAAAATGTTGAAGTTGCAACTCATGTTACATTTTTCCGACTATGGCACTGAAACTGTATTGTTAGGAATATTATGCTCACTTGTTCTTTTTTGCTTGTCCTTGCTTCTTTAATCTGTCGCACACTCCCTGCATTCCTTTACAAAAGTTCATATGATTTTATTTTTAACAACTAGGCCTAAACTCAAGCCGATTGTCACCTTCTCATGCATTTATTCAATTTGTGTGTTTCGTGGTGGTAGCTTGTCATATCTACGTCTCCTATGTATACTCAAGTTAAATACTAGAAACGATATGCGTAATACTAAAGCTCACACAGTTACATTCTGAAAAGTTGGATTGAGCGTAAGAAAGTTCTAATATCTGTCAAGCTTCTTCGAAACAGGTGGGCCTCCGTTCAATATTTCCAAAAACAAAAAAAAATTCTGAGTATCTCCATTCATTCAATAATTGCGTTCTTTCACAAACACTTTTATTTACAGACCTATGACATTTTAAGGCTCACTGTTTTAAATTATGATTTACGTAAAAGCTGAATTGCATAAAGTGATTCCAAGTTATCAGAATTTTCAGACTGCATTCCACATAAAAAATGCATTGACAACAGTATCGAGCTTTTGCTGAATAAAAAACCAAGGAATGTGAAAATGATACGTTTACTGGAGAGTTGCGTTAACGTAGCTTGCAGGAGGCTGGATAAACAATAATTTAGAGAATTTCTGAAAAAAAAAGTATATAGTAGGGCAAATAAAAATGACACTCGAGAGAAAATTAAACACAAATAAATATGGGAAGTGCCTGTTATTATTCGGTTGAGAAGCTTTTGTCATCTAGTCTGCTCTAAAAAAATGAAAGTTAGAATTTATGAAACAGTTATAATACCGGTTGGTCTGTATAGTTGTGAAACTACGACTCTCACTTAGAGAGAGGAACAGAAATTAAGGGTGTATGAAAATGATGTGCTTATGAAAATATTTGGAGCTAAGAGGGATGAAGTTACAGGAGAATGGAGAAAGTTACGCAACGCAAAACTGCAGGCATTGTATTCTTCACCTGACATACGTACAGTAATTAGGAATATTAAATCCAGATGTTTGAGATGGGCAGAGCATGTAGCACGTATATAGGTGAATCCAGAAATGCGTATAGAGTGTTAGTTGGGAGGCTTTAGGGGGGAAGGACTTTTGGAGAGCCCGAGACGTAGATTGGAGGATAATATTAAAATGGATTTGAGAGAGGTGGGATATGATGATAGAGACTTGATTAATCTTGCACAGGATAGGGACCGATGGCGTACTTATGTTAGGGCGGTAATGAACCTTCGGGTTCCTTAAAAGCCATTTCTAAGTAAGTAAGGTTTATAAATGCGAAATTTAAAGAACAAAATTTACTGTTTATTTTTTCAAATGTCGCTAAACGCCAAGATATTAAAACATGAGAATCTTCACTGATTAACTTTATAACATCTTCACTGTTTTAACGTTAGGAAGTTACTTGGGTGACTAATTTCGATATGATGTTCTTCATTGTCCAAAACCTAGACTTATATAAGTGTTGAAAGATATAGAATAAGGAAGATGACAAGCTTTCTAGGTATTTTTCTATATTCTGAAATCGCTTGTTTTGCTAATATTTTATTTTTAATTTGTATTTAATTATATTATTGTATTCTGATTTAATATTTCATTAATTTTATGTATTCACATAACAGTTTAATGAAATCATCCACAAAGTAAAAAACACAAGGAATCAATTAAAACATTCATAGTGTGAAATAGGGAAAATTATTAGGGGTTTTCTCAAAAGATAGGACATTCCGTGTTTTCCAATCAGACTTTCAATGTGATATGAATTTCCAGTAATAGCCTATCTTTGTGAAATTCTCTAGTTATTGTTGGTATTTCAAAATACTTCATGATGTTCAAAACGCCTTCCTTCTCCTTAGTGACCATAATCTGTTTTGGTGGCAAAGTAGCTGTGTTCATTATTTTCTGGATACAGGTCTGGTTTTAATATCTCAACTTCAACGTAATCTTCATTGTAGGTGTCCGCCACTGACAGCAGTTGGCCTACATTGTTGTTTAATTTTAAGTCATCACTCGCTGGATTGTAATTTTAGAGGGCATGAAAGGTAATAATATAAATAAATTTGTCCTTAAAATATTAGTACTATTTTCATAACATGCTTTAACATTTTAATATCTTTTCAGAATACGTTTCATTATTACAATTTAAAACGACACGATGTAACAAAAGTTTCTGTTACAATATCGCATTAAAACGCTCTAATATTTTTTGTCTATTTTTCTTGGGCGGAGTGTTTGAATTTTAGCGTTTCGTGACTGACTAGAACAGTGGTCGTCAGCACTCGCTGAAATGTGCAATGGGTACGCGGTGCCGTCCCGTGTGCACTGTCGTGCAACAGGGAGAGATAGAGATCATACCCGCTAGCAGCTACGAGAGCACTACAGTGCACTGCGTTTTCCGCGGGTAAGAGAGGCTAGCCCCAGCGTGCTCTATGCTGACGACTCCTGTGCTGCTTTCTACAGTACCAGGACGGAAACGGCAATGTAACGTTTGCAGTGTGATTAATTTCTTTACCATAAAGTTGTGACTA
Organism: Periplaneta americana; assembly: GCF_040183065.1. Taxonomy (NCBI): domain Eukaryota; kingdom Metazoa; phylum Arthropoda; class Insecta; order Blattodea; family Blattidae; genus Periplaneta; species Periplaneta americana. Next base: position 80,459,111 of record NC_091129.1, on the reverse strand, counting down.
ATAACACGATTAAATAAATAAATGTGGTTTCGTTCAATCGGATATACTACTACGATGCAAGCATAAACTTTGTGAGGACCCGTGACGATTGGCGGACATTTTGGGCGTGCGCTATATTCCGGATCAGCTTACTTAATACCCTAAAGGTGAAACTTAACGATTTTCCCACTATTACTAAATATGCTAGTGGATTATATTGATTTTCTAGCTGTCAGGTTTAATTTTCTTTTACCAACTTCGTTTCGAATTTCGGGTGCTGAAAAATGCTACAACTGGCAGTTATTTTCTAACTGTTATGTTGGCAGCAATGATTTCGATTTACAGTAAAGCAAACTGATGAAAATGCAAGTAAATAAATCCATTTTTAGATCAGGTCTCATGATCCGTAAATTCTTTAGTCAATGCAATAAATTTCATGTTGCCTGACAAAATAAATTGTAATATTAGATCATAATAATAATAATAATAATAATAATAATAATAATAATAATAATAATAATAATAATTCGTGGCGCTACAGCCCGTGAAGGGCCTAGACCGACCAGCCGGCTGCTGGCCTCACGCCCACATGCCGAAGCAGAGGTAGACGATCATCCAACCAGAATGGAGGTATCGTGTGGTTAGCACGATGATCCCCCCAGCCGTTATAGCTGGCTTTCGCAACCGGATTTCGCTACCTATCGTAGCTCCCCAAATGCATCAAGATGCTGGGTGGGCACCGGTCCCATACACTGGCCGAAATTTCATGAGACAATTTCTTCCCCCATGAGGACTCGAACCAACGCGCATTCCGTAACCGCGAGTCCCAGGCAGGATGCCTTAGACGTCACGGCGCGGGACAATATTAGATCAAACTAATCATAATTACCAACATAATATACGAGAAGTCCAGGAGGAAAATATACTATTGAACCAGTTAGGAAACACCTCGCAACATAAAGATAAGATGTGGTAAATAAGCAGGACATTGTTATTGTTAACAATATATTATTATTATTATTATTATTATTATTATTATTATTATTATTATTATTAATCGTGATTTTATCCTCTTTGGTGATATCTGGTATCAGTTGGCAACACTGAAGAGACGGCCAAATTAGACTTTTAGGAACTACTGTTACTTGATTCTCATCATAATATTCATGGAGGCGGCTAAACACAGCAAGAGCCTTGCAGTTGATATGATTCTTAATTTATTGCTAATTTTCAACCAATATTTCACAAATAACAGAAACTCACAAAGAGACTCGCGGCTTCAAATTTCATTCAGATTAAGATTCTGCGCATGCTCGAAACAATTCGAAACACTTGATCGTCGATGATACTCGACCTATATATTCTAACAAACGGAAAACGAAGGATTTCATTTGTCCTCGCCTTACGATTCCGAGAATGATAAGCTCTGAGACCCGTTGTCGGCAAGTAAGGCAGCTGTACTCCCACACGGGGTGGAATTATTTCCACGATTAAGACCACGACGCGGAGATATGTAGCAGCGGCGTGGAGATAAGACCTCGCATCCCTAACTTGCAGCCAGATAGGGGTGATAGGGCACGCTCCATCCCATGGGAACCAGCTCGCTACCTATTAGATAAGGGACTATTAGGCAGCACCCGTGTGAGAGTATGCACAAATCGAAGCCAGACAGCAGCTAACAGCTTTAACGACCGAGACGTTTGCGTTCTCACATTGTAACAAAACAACATAATAAAAGATAAGCGTTAAAATCAGTGTTATCCTTACTTCGTTTCTTTTTACACCGTTATTTATTTTACACTATTTCTGTTTTTCTTCCCAATTAAATTATTTCTTTATCTTTACAATTTTTTATCATTAATTTGGGTAGAAACTTCATATTAAAATTTATTAAACGCATTTTCTATAATTTATTTTTTCCCTTGTCATTATATTTGCTAAAATTCATTCTTTTGCCTATTTCTTTCTAGTTTTTGTCCAGAAGCTTATACATTAAGTCTTCCCTTAATACTGTATCTTTATTTCTGTGTCTACTTCTGTTGTTTTCTTCCTTCTTGATTATATTTATAAATGTTCATTTAATACTTTTGTATCACTGTCTACTTCTTTGTGAAGCCTGTTATATTTCTTCCTACTTATTTATGTTTTTATTTACTTATATTTATCTATTTTGCTAATAATTGTAACATAAAATATAATATAAACAGAAAAACTTTAGTTCGCCCCTGAAAGAGTAGAACTCGTGCTCAGGGGCGGATTCCTGAATTTAAATCAAAAAGCATATAATACAATTTGTCTACTACGCAATAATAATTTATAAATTTAAATTTACAGTTTTTCAATTTTTATAAAATCCATACATAACTTTTGTAATTTAATACTAAAACTATTAGAATTGGCAAGATTAGGATATTTAAATAAAATGTGTTATATATTCTTGGACCTAAATTACTACTATGATTAAATACTGTAGCAATGTTGCATTTTGGTTCAAATAATATTAAAGAATTCATACCTTCTGTTTCATAACTGTGGGAATACAATTCAAAATTATTTCGATTTGAAATTCCCAGACATACCTCTTCTTCAACATTGCAGTAAGTAAGGCCTAGAGTTTGATGGATTGCCGGTTGCTTTACTTTCGGCATTTTTATGTCTTCACTTGTGAGATATAATATGTTGACTGCGGACACTGCATCTGCAGTATTTTTTTTTTTTGATGCGTTGAATTGGGGGAAGCACGTAACACACGTGATCAGGAGTCAAGGTTGATTCAAGCATAAGGAAAATTCCTGTATGATGCAATTGAATTGCGTAAGCAATCTGCGGTTGGTTCTCGAATACAGACTACGATTACATCGTAAAAGAAAAGTCCGATCAAAAGCAGAAAAGGGCAAGTATGTAACAAAAAGTGGAAAATTTCGTAAAAAGAATTACCAATAGATAATGGAAGATCGGAAAAAGAAAAGAACAACTTATAACTTTCGACTGAAGTGTTTCTGGATCGGGATTCTTGTCTGAAAGTAATGATTTTGGCCTTCATTGTCATGAAAGTTTTTAATATCACTACGGATACACCCGGTACATAAATTATATAGTTAAACAAATAATAAGAAATATCAACATATTCTCTTTAAGCTGAGGACTTGAATTCTCATATCATCTTGTAATCTCTCCAATTATCGTAATTTTGAAGCATCCCGTTCTTGAAAAGATTATTCGCAATGGTCTTTGTTTGAAGCAAAGAGCTCTCGGTCTATTTTCAACCACGACAGTCGCTAGACAACTCAGAGGATAACATTACGACGCTATTTCAGTTTCAATCTTGTGTTTTAGCTTTTCATACTAGGATACGTCGAGGACGAGACACTGTAGTGTCATATATCAAGGAATCAAACCTCATCGTATTACTTGGCTAATTCTATTAATATTTATGAAAGACAAGAGTGGGTAGAGACAAACGAGAAGAAATAGGAACTTGGCGTGAGGAAACAGAAGAGAAATATAGGAATCGGAAAACATGAGACTTTTATATCTGCAATGACAAAATAGATTAAATAAAATATGTATAAAACATATAAAAATGAATTCCATTTGGAATATTTCCAAAGAAATCCTAGCACTACCAAAACGACAGGGATAGACGGATGTAACGCAATAAAAGGTTAACAGTTTTCAAACTGGTATTGGCAGTAGTTGAGAGAACTGAGGTGATAATCATCATCATCATCATCATCATCATCATCATCATCATCATCAACTACATTGGTTAGGCTAATGAGCCTGATCGGGCGATGTTTAAGGCGAGAGTCCTTTTCCGAGTCACACTGGGTTTACACTGAAGGGTTTTCTTTGCAACGTATTCAGCTCTTATTTATCCCTGATATATGCTGTCCCGAATTTCGTTGTTAGCCATATGACGTATCATTTATCCTTTATGTTCCTAGTTCTTGTATATCCATATTCTTGATTTTATCCATAATCCAGCATCTTTTCGCATATTTTAATTGTTATGTATCCTACTTTCTTTTCTTCCATTACCCAGGTTTCATTCCCGAAAGCTAGATGGGAACTGGCAAAGTTGTTGTTGTTGTTCAGTCAACTGTCCAAAGATAGGTTTGAACCTGAACCTCATTAGTAACACCAATAAGGCACCACTCATGAGGCAACTAGGCCAAGAGTTAACGGGATAGGGTGGACAATTCCCTTCCCCCTCCAATGCATACATCGCCGATTAGCTATATATTCCACTAATCAGACTTCAGATGCATACAAACAATTGTTCTTCCTCTGACACATGTCGTCAAGTGAGGATGTACTGCTCTGATAATAGATGTACATATCAACCAGAACCTCTATCAGGGGTACACTAGTAAAGTTTTATACAATTTTAGTTTCGTTTCTTGTCTAACATTCTTTCTTATTTGATAGTTTCACAAATATCAGGCAACTTTAATAGCTTTATATTGATGTTTTTGTCTTTTCCGTAACTAATAACACAGCCTAAATATTTAAAAATTCGAGACTTGTTCATTTGATGCATTTGGCGTAGGCCATTCTCTATATTGTATCTTACTGCGAATTTTTTCTGAAAGCTATAACTTTGATTTGTGAGTAGGCCTATACATTTTGCAATTTATTTTTTCTGAGGCTACCCGAAATTTATTGACCTAAGGTCTCGTACAGTTCCTGGATAGCTCAGTGGTAGAGCGTTGGCGCGCTTAACCAAAAGCCCCGGGTTCGATACCCAATCTCTGAACAATTTTTCCTTTAAAATTATTCAAGTCAGTTTTACATGGAACTAAACCTGGAAGCCAGATTTGCATAATACGCCTCTTTTTGTTAACATGGAACCACAATTAAAAGTTACACAGTATAGATAACACTCAATGTTGGGTCATTGACGTCTTGTCAACCCACTTGAGGTATGTGGATATAAAGGGAATAATTGGACCGGGGTCTGGTACAGTTCCTGGAGAGCTCAGTGTAAATTTGTTTACTAGATTCTGAATTTCATCTTCACTTTTTGCTAGCGAGACAGTGTCATCTGCAAATAATATAGTATTAAATAGAAAATCTCTAGTAATTAAAATTCCGTTCTCCCCTATCATTTTGTTCAAATCTATTAAGAATGAGTGAGTATACAAATTAAAATGTACGGGTGAAAGTGTACAACCCTGTCGTAATTCCTGAATTATATATATATATAAAAACATTATTTCCTTATTTATTGGTGAGTCAAATTTATTTATTTATTTATTTATTTATTCATTTATTGCTAGTAAATAGCAAATGAATACAAGTTAATATAATATAAACTAGCCCACTCCTGAATGAGTAAGAGTCGTGCTCAGGAGGGGATTCTAATACAAACAAAAATAAAATTGAGAGTGAATAAATTACAGATTAAAAAGTGTTAAATATCTTTAAACCGAAACTATAAATCCAATACAATTTTTATATATATATATTTTTTTATTAATTTGGAGAGGATTAGTTGTTAAAATAATATTAGAATAAAATTTGTTTACAAATCTAGGACCTTGACTCATGCTATGATAAAAAGCTGGATTGGTTTTACAATTAGGTTCAGATAAACGCAGAGAATTCATATTTTTAGTTGTATATTTATGTATGTATATAGCTTCCAAAGTTATTAAGATTTCTGTGAAAATATTTTAATAAAATAAAATAATAAATTTGTTTAATGTTGTAAACTTTGAAATGTTTAAACAACAGTTCAGTTAAGTAATCTTTCTGCTTTTTAAATAAATTTTTAATACTTTTTTCTGTAGTAAAATTAACAGATAAAGGTTAGATTTATAAGTACCACCCCAACCTATAATACCATACATAAATATTATGTAGATTGAAATAATCCTGTACTATAAACAGTTAATTCATAAAATATTTCTTAGAACAAAAAAGTAATAATAATATTTTACGTAATTTATTGCAAATATAAGGAATATGATTCTTCCAGTTTAAATTATTATCAATAATTATAGGCCTACCTAAGTATACAGTGTACAGGTTTCTATTGACGTGTAGGCTATAGGCTTTTCATACATTCTGTTAATTGTTTAGGGATTCCTTCCTTTTCTAGATTGTTCCAAAGGAATTCTGGCTTCACTTTATCAAATTTATTTTCTAAGTCAAAGAGTGGTAGACTCGTTTTTAAGTTCCCTTCCTTTCCCTTCCCTACCCTTCCCTTCTCTTCCCTTCCCTTCCCTTCCCTTCCCTTCCCTTCCCTTCCCTTGTTGTTGTATTACTTCCACCTTCTATGTATGTCAGCGGTGGCGAAAATGTAATCGTGCGCCGAGCCACTGTATAACCTGCAACGTGCATAGCACCTATGGAGGAGGCAGACACCCGAAGGGGAAATGAAGCAACTGTCTGACTTATTAACGGATTTTCATTTTCCTTACGTCAAGCACTTAAATATAATTTTATACAGTACAAGGCTACAAACTAATGTTTAGTACGTGTAACGAAGAAAGAAATGAACAATAAATGAACAATATCACAACCTAAAATTAACTGTCTTCAGAATGACTCTGCGACAAAGTTTCAAAATCAGGAATTATGTCACCAACTGCCAGTCGTAGTTGATCACGAAGGTATTTGTCTGTCAGTCGTGATCTAAATTTGGTTTTTACTATTTTCATTGTTGAAAATAATTTTTCGCAAACGTAAGTTGTAGCGAACATGGCTTCAACAGAGCAAGCGAAATAACGAAGCTTCGGATATTTATTTTTTGGCAAAGATTTGAAAGTTCCGCATTTGTCAAGTCCTTACATCTAGCTTTCATTTGACATCACATAGTAAATCAGTGAGTTCAAATTGAAGAGCTAACCGCATTATTCGTACATCTGCTGAAAAAGGGTCGACGTACAGAGATGATGATGATGATGACAACAACAATAACACTTAACCTTTTCATGTTTCATCAGTAACTTGTAGTATAATGCCGTTTTATGTTATATGTACAACCGTTTTCTTCGTAATACTTGTGAACAAATCATACATTTAATATTCTCATGATATTGACAGCAAAAAAAAAAATGCGTCCTCCCATCCTACTTGGAACTTTCGTGCATGGTTTCGAGAGAGACATATGCCACTCGCAGGTCAGAGACAAATACAAATGAAATGGAGTTTGACTCCAGTGAGTGAGAGCGTGGGGGTTGGCGGAGGTTAGAAGCAAGCGAAATGCACAGCTATCACTGCGAGCCACAATGTCTCGCGAGTCACGTTCTCGCCACGGCTGATGTATGTTATTGTGCTAATCTATTATTGGCAACATTGTTTTTTCTGGAATAATAATAATAATAATAATAATAATAATAATAATAATAATAATAATAATAAGAAGAAGAAGAAGAAGAAGAAGAAGAAGGAGAAGAAAAAGAAAAAGAAGAAGAAGAGAGTAATAACAATAATAATAAGTACATTATTTAATACTATTGTGTCTCAAAGTAGTTGGGGGAAGAAGACTGAGAATCTGTCGTTTATTGCGTAGTGTAGATCGCGTCGCTGTCATAGAAACCAGGCCGTGCGCTGCAGAATTGATGGATCTGGTCTCGTCGATGGACACAATCACTTCTCACGGATCTGATGTCCTAAACATTAGTGGAGCGCGCTCTTAGCCCCGCCATCCATGCAGAAGTGTCCATTCATCCTTAACTCTTAAATTCCATTTTCCCCGGCCTGTTTCTCTCTTCAGACCATCCATTTTCTTCCTTCATTTTTTTTCCCTTGCCCCAGATGATACCGGCAACCCTGTTCGTTTAGACCATCTTTCTCCCGTCATTCTCCTACTTCTGCTCACACCATTGTAATCCCTGGATCTTCACTTCTTACACTTGTGTATTAATTTCTCTACTTCAAGAGGCTTGATAGATGCCGCTGAGCATGCAACAGTGAGGTTAGCGTTTTAAAAAATATGTGAGGAAGACGTAGAGCCAAATAATCATTGGTACGACTCCTGTCTGAGGCAGTTACATGAATGTATTTATTTATAATCTTTCATGGTGATTCTGTTCAGAGCAAGTGTTTGAGACATTTTTATATCGACAAATTTTTAATAAGCAATTCGTTTATAGTGACATTTAGCAACAATACAAATTTTTTAAGAGTAGTTGGTCGTTAAAAGAGTGAAAATTGTAAATATAATTTTATTTGCTTACATTAAAGAGCGTTATTTTTATGAATAATTTTATTACAATTTATATTATTATATTCAATAGATATACTTACTCAAATCGTGGACAAACTATTTGAGATGCCTGAAAGGTTACCAACAACAATGGGCAAAGCAAATAAACTGGTGACAAAAGTTTTATACAACACAAACTACCAAGAGGGGTCACCAGAGACTCCACTGAATAGAAATAAATATTATTCTCTCAGAGATGGAACACTTATGTAACCAACAAGACAGACATGACGCGATAAACAAATCTGACAATAACAAGAAATAATTATCAATGTGCACAGATACCGTTTTCATATGAAAATATTAAAAAAAAATTGCTTTGGAGTCTCTTCTGACCCCGCTTTGTAGTCCGAAGGATATACTTTTAAATTTAAACACTGTGTATTGGAATCTACATTTTCCAAGTAATTATTAAACTTTGTAGAAAAACTATTTGAGCTAGACTGATGAAATTTTCAGATAATTTGTCAGATGTATTTTTTTAAGGAGGGAAGGAACATCCCACGCACGACGACCTGAGGTGTATTGTACACCCCCCTATATGGGATGAGTTGCGTGCCCACCGATCCTCTACGAGCACCGACCTAACCCCTTGACCCTCTTAACGACCGATCCCTACAACCAACAGAGTCCATGTACCACTCCTGCTTCGGCAACCCCCCCCCCCAAGGCTCCCTTAACGGTCCGAGGCGGAAGTCCTTCCCCGAGAAGGTCTGCAGAAGCTATCCATCTTCATATGAATACAATCCACGGAGGCCGGTCGAGAGAACCAGCAGCTTCGGAGGGCTGCCTGTAGAGCGCAGATGTATAAATGTTACCCTGTTATTTTGTTGAAACATATCAAGATTATTCTGAGTTACATTTCACTATATGAACCATTATTTTGAATAATTTGAAGGTAAAAATTGTTCCGGGGCAGAGTATCGGACCCGGGACCTTTGGCTGAGTGCGACAACGCCCTACCGACTGAGCTAACCAGAATCTCTATTAGACCCCGGCTCAATTATTCCCTTTTTAAAGTATATTCACATACCTTAACAAACCGTCAAAAACCCAGCATTGAGTGCACACTTTTTCTGTTTTACTTAAATTGTGGTTTTCTGTTAAAGAACAGTGACGTATATTATATAAATGTAACTTTTCAGGAATAGCTCACTGTAAAACTGACTTGAATCTTTTCAAGTGAAAATTTGTTTCGAAGTATCGGGTATCGAACCCGATACCTTTGACTGAGCGTGCCAATGCTTTACCGACTGAGCTACCAAGGAACTCTACCATTTTTCGCTTGAAATTAGTCAAGTCAGCTTTGCAGACAGCTATTCCTGAAAAGTCATATATGTACCATATGCTTTTTAGTAAGAGTGCCTCTACTACTTCTGACAAGTGAATGTATATCATTAAAATTTCTTTTAATTCTGTAATATAAGAAAAGATAGAGCCTACCAATGCACGTGCATGTTGATATTTTTGCTAGAAATTAAGCATTGTATCATTTCAGTTGAAATTAGCAAGCTGGGGAGGTCTGGACCTTTCCCATACCGTACTGCTTGACATCCATTAAACTTATCCTATTTAAACAAGCGCAGTGTATAGAGGGCATTGAGTTAGTGTTCCACGCATCCTTAACTCCGTCCCTAACCAGAGGTAAGTTGTACCGATCACATTTCCTTCGTTCTCCCCCACACTCCCTGGGGACGCGGTCCCGAAAAGCCCATTTGATCGGAATATAGTGGCCGGGAGAAAAATCCCAGTGCCCACCGGGATTCAAAACTTGGACCAGGCGAGATGCATTACTGCCCCATTCATCTTCGCGAGTTGCACATTGTGGTCCGGAAACTTCGTTACCATGGAAACGCCGAATAGAACGATATTCCGAAAGAGAACATTCAGTACGGTATTCTAAATGCATTTCTTTCTTCATTTGCAGAGCGGATTGCTTAAACAGGAGAGAATTGAATTGTTAAGAAATTTGACTGAACGTGCTATGTCCATTGTAACTTCGTCATATTAGATATATAAGTTGTTTTCTTTGAAGTGATGGGATATTTTTTTAAGTAAATACCTGTATGCGGTAGAGTCTTCGATAAAAAATTTTACATTAATGCGATTGAAAGATTTAAATGTAGGATCTATAGTACCTGCAACTGTAATACCTTAGGATTGGATAGTTGTTGTTTAGTCATCCGTCCGAAGATAGGCTGGAACCTAATAAATTACGCCATTAAAGCACCACTCATGAGGTAACTAAGAAAGGAAATAATGGGGTAAGGTGGCCAGTTCATTCCCCCTCCATTTCATACATCGTTCACTATAGTTCGGTCGCTCTTATTTCCGGCAGCCAATCACGTTGCAGGTCGGCTACATTTAAATGTGTGCGTCTTCTCATTCGCTGCTGGTGACGTTATGCACTTCCTAAGGCTCGATAAATACTTGATATAATCGCCCGCCATTTTTGTTATTTCGTTGACGTTCGCAGAAAGTACACGAGGACGTTATTTGCAGCTCAGTTATTTGCTCAATTACAATGCGATTGATTTACTATTATAGGAACTATGACATGATAATGATTAACGGTGCGGCAAATAGATTCCTCGTCTGGTAGCTCGACAAGGAAAGAACAAGTACTACTTACACTTTATAGAGCTTTACTTCCTAAGGCGTAAGCAAAGAGGAGGAGTCACGGCGGAAATAACAGCGACACGATTATAGTAACTATTTCACTAATCAGACTTCAGGTGTACTCGTATAGGCCTACAAACTATTCTTCCTCTGACACATATCGCCAAATGAGATGTACTGTCTAATAATAGATGTATATGTCAACCAGAGTCTCAATCAGAAGTACTAGTGGATAATGTAATGCCAATTAACTTACATGTGAAATTACAAAAAAAAAAAAAAAAAAAAAAAAAAAAAGGTCTTTAATAATTTTTAGTGCAGGTATGGCCTTCATTTAAAGCAGGGGCCGTCAGCACAGAGCACGCTGGGGCTAGCCTCTCTTACCCGCTGAAAACGCAGTGCACTATAGTGCTCCCGTAGCTGCTAGCGGGTATGCTCTCTATCTCTCCCTGTTGCACGACCGTGCGCACGGGACGGCACAGCGTACCCATTGCACATTTCAGCGAGTGCTGACGACCACTGATTTAAAGTAACCGCACAAGAAATAATTTGATAGGTAAAGATAACGGAATTTTGGGGGTCTTTCCATAGCTTCTGCCTTTCATTCTTTCATTCATGGAGCCCGTCTCCATAATGATAATTGATCTATTGAAGCAGTTTTCTTTTGTTATATACACATATAATTATTGGGATTATGGGTGTGAGGCAATTTTTAGGAATTAGATATAACACTAAATTATAACATAACTCTTGACGTGGCTTAGTGGTCAGACATTCGACCTGTAACGTTGGTTTTCGGAGTCCTGATGAGTCATGAAAAATCCATAGTGACAGAGGTCAAACTTGGGCTTTTCTCGAGCTTCTCTTGTTTCACAATGTTAGCCATCAACAGATGTGGATTGGGAATACGCTAAGATGGAGAGTAAATGCTAGGTTATAATGATCCCTTCCAAAGGAATAATAATATTTTTGAATTCATATGCTTATTTATTTACTACAGTTCTATTCATTATTTAATTACAGACATGGAAGAGGTTTTCGAGAAAGTGGATTGGAATAAACTTAAGAGAGAATATATTTTGGATTGCAAAGAGAGGAGACTATTCAGTAATCTTTAGGCCTATGTGAAACGAGTCAAAGTCAAGATAGTAGAAGAAATGTCAGAGGGAAGTTGAATAGGGAGAGGATTACGACAAGGATTCCTTTTATCATTATCGTGTTGAATATCTACTGTACTTGGAGGATTTAGTGAAGAAATATATTCAGAACATGGGAGCGGTGATAGGCCTAGTATGAGGACGAAGAATTAAGTGCATAAGATTTTCTGATGATATGGCGTTGTTAGTAGAAGAGGAAATGATACTAAGGAGTATGCTATTGGAGATAAAGGACGGCTGTGAGCAGTATGGAATTATGATAAATGTAAACACGACAAAGACCATGGTTACAGAAATGAAAATAAAGAAAGCAAACATACGAATTCTTACAGTGGAACAAATGGACTTACTTACAAATGACTTTTAAGGAACTCGCAGGTTCATTTCCGCCCTCACATAAGCCCGCCATCGTTTCCTATCCTGTGCAAGATTAATCATCATATCTCAAATCCATTTTAGTATTATCCTCCCATCTACGTCTCAGCCTCCCCAAAGGTCTTTTTCCCTCCGGTCTCCCAACTAACACACTATATGCATTTCTCGTTTCGCCCATACGTGCTACATGCCCTGCCCATCTCAAACGTCTGGATTTAATGTTCCTAATTATGTCAGGTGAAGAATACAATGCGTGCAGTTCCGCGTTGTGTAACTTTCTCCATTCTCCTGTAACTTCATCCCTCTTAGCCCCAAATATTTTCCTAAGAACCTTATTTTCAAACACTCTTAATCTCTATTCCTCTCACAAAGTGAGAGTCCAAGTTTCACAACCGTACAGAACAACCGGTAATATAACTGTTTTATAAATTCTAACTTTCAGTTTTATGACAACAGACTAGATGACAAAAGCTTCTCAACCGAAAACTTCTCATATTTATTCTGCGTTTAATTTCCTCCCGAGTGTCATTTAGATTTGTTACTGTTGCTCCAAGGTATTTGAATTTTTCCACCTTTTCGAAGGATAAATCTCCAATTTTTATGTTTCCATTTCGTACAATATTCTGGTCACGAGACATAATCATATACTTAGTGTTTTCGAGATTTACTTCCAAACCTATCGCTTTACTTGCTTCAAGTAAAATGTCCGTTTTTTCCTAATCGTTTGTGGATTTTCTCCTAACATATTCACGTCATCCGCATAGACAAGAAGCTGATGTAACCCGTTCAATTCCAAACCCTGTCTGTTACCCTGAACTTTCCTAGTGGCATATTCTGGATCAACGTTAAAAAGTAAAGATGATAGTGCATCTCCTTGCTTTAGTTCGCAGTGACTTGGAAAAGCATCAGATAGAAACTGGCCTATACAGACTCTGACAGCTTTAAAATCTTACGGCCATATTCATAGACATTCTTAGCGCGGGCTTCCGGTGGATGATCAGCGAACTAACGTTTTTCGTATTCATAAACCAGTGTTAGCGTATGAATTGATATGGATACTGTACAAGTAACCAGTCGATAGCCAGGGCTAGGTTAGCACGCTCGTAGCGCGGGCTAGCGAAATGTCTATGAATAGCACCCTTAGAGTTTAATATAAGTAGCAACATGAGCTGCTTCCAAGAAGTCAAAAGGAGAATTTCAATGGCAAAGAAAGATTTTAATAGAAAAAGGAACATTTTTGTGGACGTCTGGAAAAAAACAAAACGAAGGAAGACGCTAGTGGAGTACTTCGTGTGGAGTGTGCCATTGTTTAGGGCAAAAACTTGGACGTTACGATGAAGTGAAGAGAAAGAACTAGACACATTTTAAATGTGGATATGGAGAAGAATTGAGTTTGAGAAATGGAAAGTCGGAGTAAGAAATGAAGCTGTGTTGGAGAGAGTGGGTGAAGAAAGAGGAATGTTGAAACTGATCAGTAGACACCGGAAAAAAAGTCATTCGGATGTGAAGGTAACTGCAACGCGACTAGCTTGTCTCGTCAGAGGGTTGTTGTTTACGTAAGCACAATAGGCATACTAGAGGCGCGTGTAGGTAAGAACTGTTTTCGAATCGATGATTCAGAAGGTGTCTGATATTTTGTGCACTTTTCTATGAACCCTTTAAAGTGAGGATTGTCCAACGTTTTGAATGGAATATTGCAACTTATCAGCATTCGACATAAATCCTGGTAAAATTCATATATCATATTTGAGGTGGAATTTGAACTTGAACCCTTATTTTCTTCAACATTTTTCATGTGTTTCTGTGTATTACATTGATATTCTATCGATTGTTTTGTTATCTTTTTAATGCACACATACATAACCGACATTTAATTGTTTCATCAGTATCGCTACTAAAAATATCGACACCATATTCTTGTATTAAAAAACACACCCTATGCTTTTTAACATCTGTCTTCGGCATTATGATCACTTCACTGAACACAAATTAATAATATGTTTACGTATCTCAATATTCTCTGTTCACGTACGGACGAGGACTGACTGAGAACGCAGAGTGGCAGTTGTTTTCGATGTTCGCGTGGTGCTCTCTGCGGACGGTACCCTGTTGTAGCTACTTGGGAAGCGTGCACACCTCATGGCATAGTCTCTGCGTACAGTAGTTGTAAACCGTAAACATGACTTTTTATTTGACTTTTTTCCGCTGTCTACTGATCAGGAAGAGGAAAAATAATTTGTTGGGTTAGAAGTTGAGATGAAGTTGCCTACAGAAGGACTGGAAGTAATGATGAACAGGAAAAATGCTCGGGGCATAAGGTATCAGATGATATGCGACATTAAGATTCATAGTTCGTATGTAGAGACTAAGAGGAAGGTGGAAAATAAGAAAGATTGGAGAATGTTGAGTTTGCAGTGGAAAAACCTAACTTAGGCAGAAAGCTATGAATGAATGAATGAATGAATGAATGGATGAGATATTAAGTTAATAATATTATTTTACACCAAGCTATGGCCGCTATAGTAACCATAAGTCTTTGTCCATAATCACCATCACCATAACGACACCATCCAGGACACAAAAATCGACATGCAGCATCACACTGTCACTATAGCAATTTATTCTTTGACATTCCATAATTGCTTCGGAACCGCTTGCTATCATCCCATGGCCCCGTAATAGCCTCCTTAATTAAAATGGACGCCAACTGAAGAACTTCCTGTCTCAAGTGTTAATAATAATGAGCCTATGTGTTTCACTTTTACTCCCTGCAACACACGGCTGTCGTCATCGTCGGAAAGGCAGTGATGAATTTACTTTTAGTTGGCACCCATATTCATCATATGCGAAGT